>NC_030678.2:103918471-104218471 GCF_000004195.4 Xenopus tropicalis | reverse complement strand
TTTTAAAATACATTTCTGTCGTTGTCATTGAAACTACACTTATCTTTTATTTTTCCTGCCTGTAACAAAATGTCTTCAGGGATTTTAAAGTGACAATAGGGTAGATTGAATACTGCGATATTGCTACATCATATGAGGCTTTGGAATGTCACTTTTGATAGTGCTGGAAAATCCTTTAGAGAAAAGAATATTACTCTCTTGTTTAAAGTGGCAGCTACCTGACAGGTATTATGGTAAAATCAGACTACCAAAGTAATTGACTTTTCCCCCAAAAGTTAAAGCTGTATTTTTAAGCAGTTCACTTTTAAGAATTGTACTAAGCATAGCATTTGGTGCTCAATTTAGTGATATACTTTGAGGATTTCATATTAAATTAAATGCCGAGTTGATTTAATTTGAATTATCTGTGTTCCTTTAGTGGTCATCACTCCAGTGTGGCCTAACTTTGGTTGTTCCTATTGAGTATAATGGAAAGTGATCCCGAGCATTTACTGGTATTTTATTATTTGGTTTTCTCCTGGGTAAATTTGCAGTAATAAAATGCTATGTGTAATATATTCTGAAGCAGAAAAACAGAACATTAACATTTAGCCCCTTTTGTTCTTCACTACATGTTTATTAGACATTTTATTACAAACACAGTACTGTATACTTGAATAAAGCTATAAACACTGATCTGTCAACCACAGCAATATAATATACAAAATATAACTTTTTCCAAAACCACAAGAATATGTATGACAAATTCTATATTATTTATGGGATTCAGATCCCGAATCTATTCCTGGATCTACTGAACTAATAATAGTATAATAATAAACATTTTTTTAGTGAGGAAATAAACACACATTTTATTAAGTGGAAACAAGAAAAGAAGAAAAAGCATAACAGGCCTTTATAATAAAAAGCAACCTAGGTAGATTTCATATGGGCCTACCCATCGACATGATGTGAGTAGCCATGTTACTTAAAGTGTATGGGACCAATGCTGTAACAGTGTCCATGCCCTCCCATTTGATTCAAGGTCTCCAAGCCCAGACAGATATTGTCTCCATATTTGACACTAACTGGCAACCAACTCACATGTGACCAAACGTTGCTTAACCCATTTATTAAGAGCCACAGAGTATGACAAAGTGACAAAGGGGGACGCTTGAATGCAGTACCACAGCTCTATTTGTAAAGGGTTTTATTCATGAATAGTAATGCCTCAATTTTGCGTAATTTGCTAAGTGCCAGTAAATGCTGCCCTTCACTCATCAAAGGCCTTGATAAAAGGGTTAATACGACATTACGCTTGCATCCCAAAAACCAGAGGACTGTAGGTCACTCCTTGGACAGAGGCCGATAGTGAAATGCGCAGAACCTTGTAGAAGGAAGATAATGCATTACGCACAACCTTCAGCTGAATGATAAATTACCTCTTTATCTGCCGCTGTCCAGGGAGATCCACTGCGGAGAGAACTGAAAGAGACATTTCACACTAGCTAACGTGTTTTGGAAATAGACCAAAACCCATGGTTCAGACCTGAAATCTTTGTCAATGTATTGTTTTCTTTTGTGTGTGTGTGTGTATGTGTGAGGGTTATTCATTTTTGCTATATTTTTGTTAGAGACAAGAAGTATTAGAATTGCTGCTTCCCATGTTAATGTGCCAGCCCATTGATAGGAAGCAACACAGGAGGACCATACAAGACAGTAAGCATCAACATACAATATAGATATAGAAGGACATTTCCATATTTGTTTTAAGGTGTTTAGTATTTAAGACGCTTTATTGTTTCTTAATATAATTAAGGTGTATTTTTATAGCTGTAGAGTTCCTCTGTGCATCTGTCCTGCTGGCAGAACCTCCACTGATGCACATAAGAGACTGTTTTGTAGCTGGTTTGTTTTCCTTGGTTTCTATGAGGAAATGTCTATTATGCCCATAGGAAACAATGAAACATATTTATAGCCAGAGACAACTAGCGTCTACTAATCTCTCTGTGTGATATGTGCCGTAGCACTCTTCCCATTAATGCTGCAAAGTGTGAAGAATAGATCCTGTGGCTGCATAGCTGCCAATCTGTGAAAAAGTTAATTTAATAACATTCACAATAGCAGGAATTGTAGAGCTATTTAGTGTTTAGTAGAAGTAACCATTTTGTGGTTAGGGATGGGCAAACCTGGACGCTGCTAAGTATGCTGCAAGATGGACTGAGGAAGCATAGGGCTAGCTGATTTATCACAAAAGAAAAAAGGGTTGGATGGAAAGAAAAACAAAGTAACAATTTCTTATTAGGTAAAAAGTAGTTGGAAAACTTTCACAAATTTTTACTTTGTTTTTGGCTCTTCCTGTTTTTATGAGATAACATCTACTAATTACATGCTACTGTAGCAGTTTTATTATTATTGTGGATAAAAGTAGTAATCGGGAAAAGAACATACCATTCTATGCTAACTGCCACAACATTTGCCTGTCATAGATAGAACTTCTATGGTGCCAGTTGTTAGGGACGTAACTTTCAGTACTTTAGAATTTACTTTTCCTGTTTACTCTATGATTTTTGCAGTGCCACACGTTTACTGAAAACAAATAGCATGGCAAAATCAAAATCTATTGCATTTCTAGTAACCCAGACTTCACTGTTTCACTGTGGTTTATGTCAAAGCTGAGTGGTTTGTGCAAGGGATCACAATGCGCTTGGTGACTGACATACTTTGTGTGCTTGGTTTGCCCATGAGATTGGTTTTATTCTCCAATGCAAATGACTTTCAGGAAATGATAAAACACTGTATGGAAGAGGGAGCCAGGCTTCTCCCCTATACACAGCTGTTGGAGGAGGAGATCTAGAGACCAAATTCATTTTCTCAGCAGTTTTCTAAAACTGGGAATCTTGAATTTTCTCATTCCACACAAGAACTGCTGTGTTTGCGGACAGCTAATGCAGTTGAGTCAGTAGAACATAAGGCATGTCTGGGAATGCTTTCCAGTGCTGTTGTTTTTTTGCCCACAAATTAGGGTTGGACAGTATTGGAGGGCACGCAGCATTGTTTTTACCATGCATCTTTCTTAAAGACTTTGGTTGGCTTTACTTATGTCCCCATCATGATCATGATTATGATTGGCTCCACTAAATCCTCATTGCTTCCCAGTGGCCCTTGAGGTGTTATATTAAGGATTTGTAGTGGTTAGTAATAAGAGCCTCATTTATTTAAATGGCCGCAAAGCACGGTATCTCCACAATTGCCTCTCACGGTAAAATCATTACAGGACAGCAAAGCTGAATGCAGCAGACATACTTAGCAGGAGAAAGCTTGCTTAAGTTTTCACTTTGCCAAGAGCAGATTGTCAAATGAAATGAAAAGTACTGGGTTTTATGAGTAATCTGGAGTAATCTTTTCTTCCTGCGCATGTGGCAGATGCTGCAGCACTTCAGGTGAAGAGATAATGATCACATCATGAAGAACCCAAAGCTGCCATGATTTGTTAGGTCGACATATTGATCATGACATTATGCTGAAAGGTGTTCAGTCTGTGGCAGCTCTGCCCATGTAATTTTTCCTCGTTCTTTTTTCTCTCCTTGTTAAGATGGGATAACATCATGGTACAAGGTATTGACTCCAGCGTGCATTTGTGTCTTCTTGAAGCCATCGGCACGAGGCTGCTATATAGTCTTAACAAATCTAATTAAGTGTGACCTGTACGCTCAATAGGAAACAGGTAAAGCTATAGTTTTGCCTACCCAGTATAACACAGCCACTGTATGAACTATAATTTTCTTTTGATCACATGATTATTGTGTTCCTTTAAAACTACCTTTTTGTGTGTAACCAAGTGACTTAAAAGTACAGTTTTTTTCATTTACTATGTACTTCTTTTTGGGCATGTACATGAGTGCTTTTAGCAAAGTGACTACCTGGGCACGCATTGTTTCAGGTTTTTTTTTTTACCCTTAGCATAAGGGCAAAGTTAATTAGAGTGGGGATAAAAGGAAAGCTCATGTGTAATCCCTGCTAAATCTAAATAAGAAATGTTCATACAAATATACTTTTTTAGTAGTATGTGCCATTGGGAACTCCTAAATAGAAAATTTCCATTTTAAGAATTAAGGGCCGCCTCCTAGGATCAAAGGATTCACAGTGCACACAAACAAGCCAAGGCACACATACTTGCTAGGCCCCATCAGCCAATGGACAGAGTTCTGCCTTTTACTCCCACACTTCTTCCTGTTACAGTTAGAGCTGCATTATTCCTGGTCATGTGATCTCTGAGGGAGCCCACAGCCCATCATTAAATCATATATATTCCAGTTTGGCGAGATTGTTTAATAGGTCACTTAAAATTATAGTGGGTCTTTTTCCTTCCAAAGTATGTTTATACCCAGTAAAATATCTTATGGCTAGGAAATAAGTTTGCAATTTTTTATTTTTTGCTATATAAATTAGCAAAACAAGTACCATTTAAAAAATAATTCTGAAAAAATCCTAATAATTACATGATGAGATGTGCTAGAGAAAGAGGTTTGGTAGCCTCTTGCACAATGCCCAGTAACTGCAGCAACCTGGGAGTTAGGTGTGTTTTTCCAACTGTTTGGCCTAAAACAGACACATTTTTCCATCTTGTAACAGAATTTGTTGAAGCTAAATTCACATGCATTAAAGATTACACATTAGGAAATCGTATTATCTAATTTTTATATTTTTATTACTACGCATAGTTTTATGGTTAGTCAGTTCAGCCATCAGGAGGGTGCAGGTAGTACAAATGTAGAAAGGGCCTACAAACCAATATTTAGTAAGGTGCCCTGTGTGACAATGTAAGAAATGTATTCACAGTTAAGTAAGCATAACGCTTCAACATTTGCGCCCATTCCATGCATAAAATGTGCTTGTAGCTAAAAACCGACAGTGCTTATGATACATCATATTAAGAAGTGAATTACTGTTAATGCCACAGAATACATTTAGTAAACAGCATCAATTAACAAAATAGGAAGTCATTTTATTGCAGCCCAACCATATGGTGTTGGATGATGTTTTATGGAATTGAAGTGCTTAGTAAAATGTTATGTGCTAGTACTGTATCTTAATTGGTTTACTGACGTTTGTAGATGAGCAGACCATGTCTGTCTGGCCCTGAAAGCCCTCGGTTAACAGAGTCAGTTGGCTATCAGCTCAGCAGTAGTATTGATGAGGCCACCTCTGGTGCAGGATCTCTGGCCAGGAAAACAAGTTAGAAACACAGAGCACTGATGCTATGCCAGCTGGCCAAGATTCATTATTTTGCAAGCACATTAATCAATTAAAACTTAATAATGAGTTAATGAGATGATAAATAGCATGGGAAATACAGTGCTGACTGACACTCAGCCGTTAAACAAAGCATTAGGCCAGGTAAATTTGAGATGTCTCATGAGACTGCCAGAGTGGTATAAATCAGAGCGTTTTCTTCAGGCTCTGCTGGTGCCTACTTCTTTGACCATGTCACTTAACTGAACATGGACTGGTTTGATTTAATCATTCATTGTATTTTCTAACATGGCCACTAATGATAGCCGCTACTGAGAACTGTCCAGTTGCCACCATATAGATCACTACTTGCTCTGATTTTTTTCAGCTGCTTTAGCAAACTAAGCACTTTCAGTACAGTGTTTTGAAGGTGCTTTGCCTTCAGACAAGCTACTTTATGAATAAATGTCCCCCAAGGTGCCATAGACACTCTCCAGAGAGCTCGCCTGAATCATGGCTTGTGTTTCTCAGGAGCACATTATATCGCGTGCTCGCAGGGACCCATCAGAGAACAGTAAAGCCGTAGGATGGAAGAATAAAAATGTACCCATTAAGACTATGATAAATGTGAGAAATGTTGTAGATTGCAATTTTCTTTGTGTGTTATTTACTAGCCCCTTGTGTATAGCACTATGGAAAATGCAGTTGCTTTATGTTTCTTCCTACGGTCAAAGTTATCTCTTTATCATGCAGAGATAACCAGTGGCTGAGCCGATTATTAACCCCCTCATTTTTGTCTGCTTTTTATAAAAATGTGGGCGAACGAGTTACCTATTTTTATAAATGTCTGCTATTTAGAATATGTTATCTTGGAACCAAAAAGTACTCAAACAGTAGAATCCTGTACCGTACATGGTGCTACTATCATTCTAGTATTCTAAGATACTGTATAATGAAGCAAGTAAAATTAGTGTTTTTGTTGTAAACTAGATAACAAAATGCCTTATACTATTTAACATTTGTGAAATGGTTTCTAAATGCAATACAAAATAAAGTGCATAAAACGTTATGTTGTTTATCTTGGAAATCAAGCACCTTTGAGTTAGCCATAAGTATGATGTAGAGCGTGCTATTCTGAGGCAATTTGCAATTGGTCTTCATTTTTTTAGTTTTTAGTCAACTTTCAATTTCAATTTGTTCAGCAGCTCTCAAGTATTTCAGCAGATCTTTGGTTGCTAGAGTCCCAATTATCTTAGAAACCAGGGAGCGGTTTGAATGAGAGACAGGAATATAAATAGATGAGGGCTTGAATAGTGAGATAAGGAATAAAAAGTAACAATAATAATAGACTTGAAGTTTCTTGGCTGCTGGGGCTAGTGACCCCCATTTGAAAGCTGAAAGGACTCTGATAAAAATAAGGCAAATAGTTCATAAAGGTCCAATTGAAAAATTGTTTAGAATTGGCCATTTTATAACATATTTAAAAAGTTAATTTAAAGGTAAACCACCCCTTTAAAAGTAAATTGTAAGTATGTTGGTTCCAAGCACCATACAGTTTAGCACTCTTGTATGTTATTAAAAGCATGAAAAAAGCATGAAAACCTATAACAACAATATACTTTATATATACACATATAGGTATACATGCAGAAAATCCTTTGATTAGGTTAAAGTCTAATAATGCGCTGGGCCTGTTTGGGAGAGAGAAATAAGTTGAGGGCTGGATGAAGGATTTATACCTGATTTCCCTCAGGGAAAATGTTTAAATCTTCTTTATGACCGAAGTAAAGTTCAACAACAGTCCTGGGCTAGTTGGTGCCAGTAAAAGATCCGGAGAAAAGAAAAAGAAAATCTGCTACGGAAATGTTTTAAAATACTGCTCTGGATGAGGCCCAGGATGCATTCAGAGCAATCCCTCTAATTAGAGCCTGGAGATTTTAAGGAGCTGTTTCTGAATTATTGACACTTAAGGCAGATGTGTTTTTGATCCTTATGGTCCGCTTGGGGCTTAACAGGAAACTCAGTAAGGACTGTAAATTTTCCATTTAAATAGTAAAAAATCATCAGGATAAAAAACATACACCTTCTAAAGGGTTCAGGTTGTACAGACCATTAAGTACTATTTATGTTAGTTAAGTTAAAAGAAGCTGTATAACATTATATATTGTTTTTTCCCAAAGTGACAGCAGTAATCCCTTACATTGTAGCGAAGTGCTCCTAGTATGTATATCACTGAACACTTTGTAGACCATGTCTCTTTCTGTACCACACCAACCACACCACCATTTATATACAGGCTAAAATGACTAAAAATAATTTCCTTCCAGCATGAAACCACTGTAGGCTTGACTTAAAACAACAAAGTTGTTATTTGAGACGGAGCACTAAATTGACACAGGCATATAATGTGTTTATTGGCTAATGCTGTACTCACAGCAATCACATGTTTGGGATTAATAAAATAAAAACGCTTAACTTTCTTTAAGCTTTTCTGTTGCATTTATTAATTATGAACTGTGGGGCTAATTTATGAATCATCAGACTGAGAGGACCAGGAGGATTTACAGCTAATAAAGGTGTCAATGCATCACAATATGTTTAATTGCTTTAAGCAGAACAACACATTCATTTTCTATGGGGTATTAGTGCACACTGACAGCTCAGTAGCAGTGCTGTACACAAATACATATCTGAATCCATATTCCCTGATGCATAACACATGCAGATGCAATTCTGGCTCTGTTGCCACCCCTCACCCCAGGTAAGGTTTGGTTCTTAGACTCAGGTTATGAATTCTGGAATGATTCATTGTCAAGTCCTAGCTAGCGATGAGCGACTCTGTCCCTTTTCACAGGTGCTTTTTTGACGTGACCGCAAACTTTCTGCAAAATTTAGCAGAAGTTTTGCAAAACAATTCACCAATGGCGAAATGCGGAAATTCACTGCTGATCCATCCCTGGTGGAAAAAAACGCTCATCACTAGCCCTAACCAGCCAATAATTTACAGAACAGTAACGGTCCTTACCACTTAGTCAAATTAACAGCAAATGGTCATCTATCTAAATGATGTTTTTTTTAGTGGTTCCACTAACGTAAAGTCTGGGTGTAGCCCAAAGTAGTGTATACATTTTCACTCACATCAGCCTGTTTATTATGGCAATCTGGGTTTTGTGGTATAAAAATCATATACACTACACATTTAACATGGATCTTCAGTTCCAAATAAAGCATTTAGGTTCCGTTACTGTCAATTAGAAGAATCTAATTTGGTGGATCACAGTCACAATAGATCCTCAAACTTTCTGGACTCTCTTTTTGCACTTGCTCTTTTAAAGGCATCAGAAGGGGCTTTCTCCGCTGGCACAAATAGCTCATGCCGTAACTTCCTTTTTAATTTTAACTTGTCCCTTTTGTTTTTGTTATTACATCAGCAAACTGTCTCCCATAACTAAACCTATACTGCCTGTCTAGTAATATTCGTGCATTCACTTGGGAACATGCAGTTCTGCAGTAGGTAGAATTACAATTCTGAAGATCTTGTTTTGTGATGCCTAGTTATGCTGTAGACCAGTACCCAAAGGGCGTCCGAAAGAGCTTGCTAGAATGACCAAACAAGCAAATTGGAGGGTTCACCACAAGTAGTAAGGCCAGTCTTTCCCAATGATATGTAAGGAGAGAGCTGCCAATGAGACAGCAGTCTTGGATTTTTTTTATCCATTTTTTTTCACTGCATGTGAGGCTTAGGGAGTTAAAGGAAATTAATGTAACCCAAAGGCCTGCAAACACTCTACTGAGGAGCCTCTTAATAATCAGCTCTTCCGCATAATTTTGCATTCTGCTGTTCACTGTCTTATAGCACTTTTAATGCTTGCTTTGTTCATTTATAAATAATTCAATTATGTCTTTTACACTGGGCTCTACCACTGGGGCTGTTTTTCTTTCCTTTTCCCTTAATTTACTCCTCAAGCGTCTTTGAGCTGTGGTGATTTTGCTAAATGACTCCCTCTGTCTAATAAGAAATGGGTTCCCCACGACCGCATGCAATGACTGTGCAAGTAAATTGCTCAACTGCCTGTCAGTAATCCTTGTTTAAAATATGGCAGCAGTTTAGCTCACATCATCGGGAAGGGCGGGTGGGGAAATACGTTAATTCTTATTATCTAGAATAAATCAGGACTGCTCAGAGACAATGTAGGTAATGTCTTTTTATAGACATTTTTTCTTCATTTTTAAACCTTTAATAAGTAATAAAATAAAATAAAATTGGAGAATTCATCTTTGCTGCAGTACAAATCTTGCAGCAACTTCAACTGAGCAATATGTCTGGTTTAAATCATTAACTCTCTAGCACTTTTATTGTAAGCTGGCATTGTCTGATTTTTAAGGTATTTGTTTAAGGGCCTCTGAATATTAATAAAGTGTAGTGTTTAAAAGATTCTGATATGATTTTTATGGTATACATTTTATTTCTAAATTACACTGTTTACATAGCAAACCCTGTCATTTGAAATTGTATTCTTAGTTGTAATATTGGTGTGTAGGCAGTCATCTCAGTGCATTGTGCCTGAGTCTGAGCTTTTTAGAAGGAACCAGTGCTACACATTAGAACTGCTTTCAGATAAGCTATTGTGTAACTGGAGGTGGAATGATTTGGGTGAGCTGGACTTGGATGTTTACTGTTGGGTGCTATTTACCACTAGGTGGGGCATGGGAGCATTTTTAGCAATGCAGGTGTCAGGGATTGCAGGTGTTTGGGGTGGGGGGGGTGTGTGCGGATGGGGGGGTGTTTGGGGTGAGGTGGGGGGGTGTTTGGGGTGGGTTGGGGGGGTGTGTGCGGATGGGGGGGTGTTTGGGGTGGGGTGGGGTGGGGGGGGTGTGTGCGGATGGGGGGGTGTTTGGGGTGGGGGGGGTGTGTGCGGATGGGGGGGTGTTTGGGGTGGGGTGGGGTGGGGGCGTGCGTGTGGATGGGGGGGTGGGGGGGCTGCATGCGGATGGGGGGGTGTTTGGGGTGGTGGGGGGGGTGCGGGTGGCGGGTGTTTGGGGTGGTCACCTAATCATGCATGGGGAAAAAAAAATACCGTCAAATACCGTGATACCGATATAATTTTGAAAAATACCGTGATATAAATTTTTGGTCATACCGCCCAGCACTAGGTGCTGGTACATCTCCATATCTCCTTATTTCAGGCCTCTTCTTCAAGCTCCATGGCAACATCAATTCCTGTTGTTTTGGCTGCTGCTGGGTCAGGTTGTGGGCATGTGTGGGTAACTCAGTAGGTGCAGGCTTGTTGAATGAAACACACAGGTATCTAGCATAGGAAAAATCCTCATCCCATTTTAGTTACCTTGCAGTGTTCTGTAAAGTGGTGATTTCCTGTTTGCTGGGCTTGTAATTTTATGCATATTTCACATTTAACCTAGTGGCTCATTTATCTTGTCTGAGGGTTGCTGTCAAAGCAAAGCTTGCCCCAGGATGCTCATTTTGCTCATGAAGAAAAGACTGGAAATTGCAGAGAGGAAGGCCGCTGTTTAATCTACACATTATTTAAAGCCATTTACTGCTAGTTTATTTTAACTAAAGTTTGCTTCTAACTCCTCAATAAATACTTACAGTGTGGAATAAATTGTGTAATGGACCTGAACTCATTAAAAAAATTTGATGTAGTCCCAATATTGCGGCTTTCCTCAGTGTAATAAACAGTAATGTAAGCAATTAGAAATGTCACATTATGGGAGGTTTTGTGGTTTGTGTAGGGCTGGTTTGTGTGCTTGTTACAGGGTGAAGCTTAGTGTTAATGCTTTAATTGAATGTAATATGACATATGCTGCATTTTGAGGGTTCAGGGTGCTGCTCTGCATATTGTAACAAACAATAGAGAACGCAGTGGGAGCTGTAGTTTCATTTATCTTGTCAGTGGTTTAAATCTCACAGCAAATAAATGAAACCGTGTGTTTACTTAGCATCAGGGCCTACTGGCCCCCTTGTATGGATTACGAGGCTCCTGTTATGAACTGCTGTCTCCTGGACAAATATATTGCACCAATAATGTTGTACTGTTATTTCAGAACACCATCCAACTTTTATACTGCAGCGCTAAATACACTTATGGGAACAACAGTTGTCAGTTGCAGACCTGTTTAAGGTCTTACCGGGTGCTGTTTTACGACGTGGTGTGCTTTAGGTTCTTATTACTTTTTTGTGAAAGGATTGATATATGCCCACAGCAACAGTCTCGGCCCAGCTGCACAACATAAACCATTGCTTAGAAGTGTGTGAACTGCTACTGAATGCGTTCTTTTATGCATTATTGTACGTTCACTGGTGTATTGGTGCAAGCATTTAATAAGGGAAAAGTATTATGTACCTTTTTTGTCTGGCTGCACAAGTTGATACTTCTATTATGATTCCAGGCTGATGTATGGTACCTGATGTATGGTACTGTGATGGTTATCTGCTTATTGAGAATTCTGTGGGACAGGATGCTGGACTCTGCATAAAGGTTGCCGTACAGTAGCCAATAGACTTCATTATCTGACTGATTGGCCTTTGTGCTAAACAGATGGATATTGTATAAGTGTCTGTAGTTGGTATACTCACTTTTCTACCATTGTTTTCTTTGAAGCCAACAGACAGACATAGCAGCAAATCACATTTTAACAGGTCGGACTGATGAACCATTTAAAAATCTTTGTACCTTAGATACCAATATACATGGGCAAAAAATCATTTAGTCAGTCATTTATGATTAGCTTAAGGGAATCATGTTAAAATCAGACGCTTACAGGACAACTGAATTAGGCAATTTGCCTTTTGAGCGATAATGCACCAATTCCAATTCAATATTACTGTATCAAATGGGCATGTCTCTACTTCAGATACGCTGTACAGAGCAGACAGTGCATACTGGGTAACACTGGTAACAATTCATAAAACGAGCAAACCAGAAGTAGCTATTACACTGCTCTAACTCTTTCCATTTTAGAAACTACTCTCACATATTCACTTGACAACATACAGTACGTAACATCCACAACCCAGCTACCAAGAGCACTGTCTGACCATTCATAACTACAATTACACTGGATCTTCATGGTCCCCTAACCTCCAAAATATGGCTTCCTGAAAAGTTTGATACAAAATACTTTCAAGCCAAAGTGTGGGCAAGAAGTATGCTCTATATGTATGATACCAATACCCATGTGTGTATTATCCATATAGATCTATGCCTAAGGAGGCAGTAGGAAGAAAATTGAATGTTTAGACATGTTAATTGCATGGGTATTAGTTTTGACAGGCTCAAAAGGGAGGCATCTAGGGGTACGTTGTGAGGGGAATAATGTAATGGCATATTTCTTAGGAGCAAGGGGTATCATCTTCAGCAATGAATTGAGCAGCATGCACTTAAAAAGTACAGACCATAATTTGCCCTTTTAGGCTTATTTTAATACTATGACCACATTAAAAGTCTATTTCACCCTTGCACAGTTCTTGTTACTGCCTCTCCAGCCCTACCCAACCTTATAATGCATATTACTTTTCCTTTTTTCCCTACACAGCAGGGACACTCAGCCCCCAGTGGCTAGTCCATGAGTTTCCTTTTTGCATTGGAGACATGTGATTCAAGACCAAAATATTGCAAGAGCGCTGGAGCAGTAATGATCTGTATTTCTTATAAACCTTATAAACCAGTCCAATTGTTTTTATTCCAAATAATGTTTTTTTGGAATTTTGATTCCATTCTATAGCATCACTCTGCTAATGCCTTGATTTTTTAGGCCCTGCAGTGCTGAAGATCTTCTGTGTGCAGAGAGTGCTCTTTGTTTCTTTCTTCCTCTCCTTCCTACATTGTGTGTGGAGGATCACAAAGCACAATTAGAATACAGTTACATATCCCCATATTTATTAAAGCTTGGATTAACATGACATAAAGTTTTGTCTGGGGAGTCTTTTTGCCATGGCTCAGGGAACATTTCTATGTGACAGTAATAGGCTAAAGTTAATATACTTGAATGATACCAGAATCTGTGTTATAATGCAGAACAAAAGGGGTTTATTTGAAGCTGAATGACAAAAGGTGGAATTATCACTGTGAACAATCCGCTGAGATCTAAGCTTAATTATGGGAGGCTGTGTTATTCCAGCATAATAAAACCAGTCAGTGGAGCAGAGTTAGAAATGGTAGGGGCGGCCTGTCAATCAGGCCCAATTGATACTCAGACTCCCAGAGTAAGTGGAAAACTATTCAGTTTTAAGATGCAAATCTGGTTGTAATTAGGTTTTAAAGGGGCAGTTGCTCCACACCTCCCATAAGGGAAAAAATGTAACTCCCTAAGGCCAAGTATGAGGCATATGAGCAGATCTGCTGATTTGACATGATGGGTGAGGCACGACATTGGATGATATAGCTACAAACTGTGGTATCTGTGTTGCTTAGCACAGGCTCTCATCCGACGATCATTGAGCTGGCTCACATAAGTGGCGGGGGTTGGTAGGTGTGTATGTGGACCAATACAATCATCAAATTACATGGCTCCATCAGTACCTTTACTCAGAATCTGCTTGATTCCAAGGAGTTGCATGTATTAGTTTGGGTCATCTGGAGCTGTACTTAGGGCAGATAACCAGTTTTATGACCGTTTGGACAATATTATCTGCCCTGCAGTCTGTGTGTATTCAGGTTAATGTTTCTTTGTCATTTACAGAGTTTAGTCTGATTTCACTGTTAATGTAATGTAAATACCTTTATTATGTGTTCAGAGTTGTACAGTGTTAAATAATTCCCAAATGCATGGCAGACAGACAAACTTTATTGAGCCAGCACAGGTATGTGACCCGTTATCTGGAAACCTGTTATCCAGAAAGCTTCAAGTTACGGGAAGGCCATCTCCCATAGACTCCATTTTAATCAAATAATTGTCAATTTTAAAACATAATTCCTTTTTCTTTGTAATAATAAAACTAACTTGTACTTGATCCTAAGATATAATTAATCATTTTTGGAGGCAAAACAATCTTATTGGGTTTATTTAACATTTAAATTATTTTTTTAGCAGACTAAAAGCAGGTCCCGAGCAATCTGGATTACAGTTCCCATACCCTGTACTTGAATATCTGTAGCTGGTAGTGGAACCATATGATACAAAGTTTAGTACGTAAAAATAGTGAAAAATAAAATATAGTCTGTTATAAATATAGTCTAGCTGGGCAACTTCAAATTACCCTGTGCCATTTTGATGCCTGTTTCCTCTCTAGGATGCAAAGTATATTGATTTACTTCCCTCCTATGCTGTGCATACACATCACAGGCAACTTGCTTGTCTTAAAACCTATAAATTAAATTGGGGGAAAGTGGAAGCATTTACCACACAGAGTGTTTATTCTAGGAAGGCCAACATGCCTGTATCCTGTCCAAATGAGACATTTCAATGAGACCCTTGGGAACTTTTAGGCACTTGAAGGGTCAAGAAGTCTGGAGAGTGTTTCCAGGCCTTTAGCAATGAAGGGCATCAGCATTGATCCAGTGACATTATTACTTCTATTGTAAAATACAAGTGTGGGAAACTGACATAATCCTACAAAAATTCCTGGATTAAAGTTACAGCTGAATGGGAGTTATCTTGTAATGTAATTGTTGTCGTTTAAGGTGCCCTTATCAGCATTATGCATTACCCTAAAAAATCCGGAAATGATTGAAAAGTGAAAGCCTCTTAATTTTTTTTTGTTCTTTTTCATCAGACAAGGCATCATAGGCTGTGCCAAGTATTGTCCCTGGGCGATCCCATCCTGGCAGCCCCAGCGTATGCCATAGGCAGCACTTTTCCCGTTAAAATGAATAGGAAACGTCTGCCAGGGGGCAAGGGAATTTGATAGCCGCGAGAGGACTGCAACAATAAAAATGCTACATGCCATTACTCTGCGGGTGTCTTGTTGAGTGCTTGATTTATTTTTGATCCTTGCCATTTGATATCAGATTTATATAATATTTCTCCTGCTTTGACTGATGCTCTTTGACAGTTCAGTTCTCAGAAAGTAAAGTGTTAATGCTGTTTTATAGATAAACATTGCATTCATTCAGCGCATCATGCTGTAGGCCTCACCTGTGATACATTATACAGGGCAGACGGTAACACGGCTGATGAGAGTGTTGCTTAATGGAGTAAAATGCTAAAATGAATATAGAAGATGAGTGGTTGTCGCAGTAGCCTTCTTTGCCCGTCACGGCTGGCTTGCTCCTAGGCAGGGTAGGAGGCAGCTATCCATTCATGTCAGTAATATGATACCATGGGTTTCATTTTCATTACCTAGAAGGTAGGGATCTCCTTGCTGGGAAACCAATGAATTTTGATTTGCTTTAGAAAAAAAAAAATCCATCATAGTATTCTTACACTAAAACCATCTGCAAAGAAGTCCTCAATAAGAGGTGTCAACCTTTTATTTGAAAGACATACTCTAGGCACTAATAAATCTTCTTTATGCACCTAGTTGGAGCATTGCTGTTTTGGCCAGGGAAGTGGGGAACACAGCTGTACCTGTATGTAAAGTATAAGTATGGTGGCTGTACCTCACTAATAATCTGTGCATGTAATTTGTTCGTTTATCCTAAGGGCCTCTATTAGGGATGTAAAGTATAAGTATGGTGGCTGTACCTCACTCAGAATCTGTGCATGTAATCTGTTCGTTTATCCTAAGGGCCTCTATTAGGGATGTAATTCATGGACACATTTAATTTATTTTATGTATTTATTTCCTGTTATTTATATAGCGCCAACACATTTCCACAGTGCTTTACAGAGATTATTCATCATTCACATCAGTCCCACACTATGGTCAATAGTAGTCAGAAGTCATATAACCTCCATGTTTTTGCAGTGTGGGAGGATACTGGCCTACCAGGAGAAAACCCACAGAGACACGGGGAGAACATACAAACTCCTTGCAGATAGTGCCCTGACTGGGATTGGACTCAGGACCGCAGGGCTGCAAGGCAGAAATGCTACTCACTTAACCAAAATTTGTATGACACCCATACACAAGCCTCCTTTTCTAGATAGGGGCCCAGACAAGTTGATAAAAACTGAAATGAGAGGGAGCTTCGGCCCTCTTATTTCTTGATCTATTGATGACTTACACACATGCAGAGTAATGACTAGGTTTTCTGTTTGGGCAGAACAGTCTGTCCTTACTGCCTTTCCAGGTATACAAAGTTACCCAGATGATTGTGTGTACCTGGATATTTAGGGGCTGATTTACTAACCCACGAATCCGACCCGAATTGGAAAAGTTCCGACTTGAAAACGAACATTTTGCGATTTTTTCGGATTCTGCACGAATTTTTCGTTACCAATACGATTTTTGCGTAAAAACGCGAGTTTTTCGTATCCATTACGAAAGTTGCGTAAAAAGTTGCGCATTTTTCGTAGCGTTAAAACTTACGCGAAAAATGCGCAACTTTTCGCGTAAGTTTTAACGCTACGCAAAATGCGCAACTTTTTACGCAACTTTCGTAATGGATAGGAAAACTCGCGTTTTTACGCAAAAATCGTATTGGATCCGAAAAATTCGTAAAGAATCCGAAAAAATCGCAAAACATACGAAAAAATCGCAAAGTACCGATCATTACGAAGAAAACGCAATCGGACTCCATTCGACCCGTTCGTGGGTAAGTAAATCAGCCCCTTAGTGTTCTACTTGTATGACCATCAGGCTAAATAATAGAATTTCTGAATGATCTATGTACTTGGGCTATCCAAACATATGATCCAGTTTGCCTTTTCAGTAAATATGGCTATGTATGACCAGCTTAAAAATGTTTTTCACCCATGGATTCACTTTATCTTATGGTTTGCATATATAACACTCCCTTTATCACTTTCCTCTAAATAGTGAACATTAGCCATGTTGAACTGGACATTGATATTTATGTACAAATGTTTTTTAAATAAAGAGATTATTTTAAAAAAATGCTTTTCAGAGCATTGAACAGCCTACCCCATATCCAGACTGTTAAATTGCAGAGGGAAGGTGATGAATATAGAGATAACGAGAAAAGACAATGCCAGCAGCTCTGAATCTAATTTTGTTTTTAAATAGTAACTGTATTAAACAGAAAAAATACTGTAAACCTTTAAGCTGTGTTCAGTGGGAAATCAGATAGTAAAAAATGGGGAATCCAAAGTAATTAACAGTAATGTAATGCAGTAACTAACTGCTCACTAATGATAACATAGCATGTTTGGGATTGCACATTACTGCTCGTTCTCCTCAGTGCTCAGAATATCACGATGAGCTGTTACCTAAAGAGGCGGTTAATGTTATGTTTTGCAGTTTCAGGCGTGCCTTTTCATCATCAGCGTGGTTAGATGTTTAATAATCCTCAACTTTCATCTCTGCCTTGGAAAGCTATTGATATTTAGAGCGACTTTAATGTGGATGAGATCTGGCTGGTATCTATACATTTCTGCTTTTTGCTTTAGAAATTGTCCCCTGTAGTATTGTACTGTTACTGAGTCGATAGAAAAATAAGGCTGAGTCCATATTGCATTCAATCTGCCTTGTGTTACTTGGCACACGTTTGTGCCACCTCTTTATTTGTATAAAGCAAGACAGCTTTTTCTTCCCTTTTACTGTTGGCCATTTTGGGCAAATGTATATTCATTTTCCAGTAGCTGTCACTTGCCAAGCATACACGCATTTCTTTCTTATCTCGATATTGCCAAATATTCTCTCATTTTAAAGCCTGATTGTTTTACTAAGGGAGAAAATGCATATTTAAATCTCTTCTTGTCTGTCCTATGTTCTAAGCTTGTTGGGCTATAAACATGTTCTATGTTTACTAGGGAAATGTTAAAGGGGTGGTTCACCTTTGAATTAACTTTTAGTATGTTACAGAATGCCCTATTCCTAGCAACTTTGCAGTTGGTTTGCATTATTATTTTTTTTTTTTATAGTTTTTAAATTTTTGGCCTTTCTTTTCTGCCTCTTTCCAGCTTTCAAATGGGGGTCACTGACCCCAGCAGCCAAAATCTATTGCTCTGTAAGGCTACAATGTTATTATTATTATTATTATTATTATTAATTTTGATTACTTATCTTTCTATGCAGGCCCTCTGCTTTTCATATTCCCATCTCTTGTTTAAGCCACTGCCTGGTTGCTAGGGTAAATACGATCCTAGCAACCAGATAGCTGCTAAAATACCAAATGGAGAGCTGCTAAACAAAAAGCTAAATAACTAAAAAAATTAAAATGATGACCAATTGCAAATTGTCCCATACTAGCAATGTCTTCATCATATTAAAGTTCAAGTTAATTTAAAGGTGAATTACCCCATTAAACATATGTGCAAATTGCACATATGGACCCTACCCAAAGAAAGGGTGCAAGATACCACACTATTAGTTATCCATTATTAAGGGTTAATAAGTGCATTTTTTGGAAACATTTGTGTAATCTCTGGTTTGTAATTTCTTGGTTTAGCTAGCAGAAGAAGAAAATGTTAACAACCAATATTTCTTAAATAAACTGAATATCTAAAGCAGGGCAAACAAATCCGCAGTGCCTTCAAAAATAGCTTTAGTCAAATTGAATCTTTTCTAAAACTGAATATAAATACAACATTACACTGGATTATACAAAACAGTATTGGGTATGTGACATTTCTGTCTGTACGGCACTGTGTGTGTTTTTGTATCTAACCTGAAGTCCCATAGT
Source organism: Xenopus tropicalis (assembly GCF_000004195.4). Lineage (NCBI taxonomy): Eukaryota > Metazoa > Chordata > Amphibia > Anura > Pipidae > Xenopus > Xenopus tropicalis. The sequence goes on along the minus strand of NC_030678.2, from coordinate 104,199,548 downwards.
GTTGTTCTGCTCTCTGCACAAGCCATTGTCTCTACCCAGTTAAAGCGCTACTGACCAGTTGTGTTGCTATATTCCTGGCAGCCCCAATACAACTCAATTACCAGTTGCAAAATGTAACAAAAGAAATGACTGAATCTGGCAGAAAGTACACTTAAAAGTGTTTCATTACAGTGAAGAGAGCGGGGAGAAAAAAATGAGCTGGGCTTATTTTTTATTTTCTTGGCTTTGCTAATAAATGACTATCTCCTGTATTGCAGCTGAGACCTTTGCCTTGGTCTAACTGTGTCAATTGTTTCCTTTTTACCATGAGCAATAAAAAAGCCCTTCATGCATCGGGGACCCAGGTAATGCAATCCTTGTCTTATCTTCACACGTATTGAGAAGGTATTTACAGGAAGACAGTGGAAGTCTGAAGCGCTCCTCTATTCACACAGGAAGCTTCCGTAAGAGCCAGGACTCGGTTTTCGCCTCTTCCTTTGTGCTGTCGACCATCTGTCTCTGAAAAGTCATTGTGTTGAATTGCTGTTGAGACTCAGGGTGCCGAGAAGCCTGTGAGGGTTTCTGACCCAAGTGAAAACAGCTTAACAGACTTATTCCTCGTCTGACAAATGTTATTTGGTTATAATTGAGTCTAACACAGAGCAGCCTTTTAGTTTGCTTCACCATTTTAAAGGGGTGGTTTGCCTAGATGTGTTTGCTAAATCTTTGTACCTTCTTAATGGCTAGAATCTAAACAAGCTTACAGCCAATGGAGCTTACAATCTAAGGTCCCTATCAACATTTACATACAGTTGGGACAGTTTAATCAGGAGCAAATTTGCCTGCCTGTCTGTTTTTAGAATTGGGAGGATACCTGAGGTTCTAGAGGAAACACACACAGACACAAACGAGAACATACAAACTTATTGCTGGTAGTGCCTTGGTTGCATATATCTCAAGATTTCACAGAATAAATACATGAAAGCCACAACATGAAAACCAAATATTAATTGCCTTAGAAAACAATGTGTGCATCATATAAGAAGTGGACTTTCTCTTTAATAGGCAATATTTTTTTGCTGCTTCCCCAGCTAAATGCTTGCCCAAACTTGTAACTAGCAAATTCCTGTGTGTATTGATATACGATGCAGCAGGGGTGGCTGATTCAGTGTGGGTTTCCGCTCAGAAGGCAGATTTGATAGCTGACACCTAGAGTAATAACCTAGTGATTATTTCAGTGCCCTTAACCATATTTAAATACAAAACAAACTCTTTCTCCAAGGTAATGTTTTCCTGGCATTTCTTTTGGATCACAAAAAAGGCCTGCATGGTGAAGGCGTAGGCTATCAAATGAGCTTGTCAAATTGCTTGGTTGGCAGCAGAAGGCATAATTTTAAAGCAAATTGTACTTGGATTTCATCAGCTGTGATAGAGATATCACTGTTATATATAGCTTTATATATACGAGTTTGAGAGGCACTCACCCAAAAAAAAAAAAGGCAAGAAAGGCCCAGGTGCTGCCACAAAAAATAATATCAACATGTAGAACACAGAGCACTCTTGGGACTTATATTATATTATAATTACAGGTATGGGACCTATTATCCAGAATGCTTGGGACCTGGGGTTTTCCAGATAAGGGATGTTTCTGTAATTTGGACCTCCATACCTTAAGTCTGCTAAAAAAAAACATTTAAATATTGAATAAACCCAATAGGATTGTTTTGCCTCCAATAAGGATTGATTATATCTTAGTTGGGATCAAGTACAAGCTACTGTTTTATTATTACAGAGAAAAAGGAAATCATTTTCCAAAATTAGAATTATTTGCTTATAATGGAGTCTATGGGAGACGGCCATTCTGTAATTCGGAACTTTCTGGATAACGGGTTTCCGGATAAGGGATCCCATACCTGTATATGCAAAAATCTATGGTGTAAGTCGACATTTCGGTCCTACTCCTTAAAATTTATGTGGGATCTCTGATACATTAGTTTAGCTGATACATTAGGTAGCTTCAAGAAGGGGTTGGATGGCTTTTTAGCAAGTGATACAGGGTTATGGGAGATAGCTTTTAGTGCAAGTTGATCCAGGGACTGGTCCGATTGCCATCTTGGAGTCAGGAAGGAATTTTTTTCCCCTCTGCGGCAAATTAGAGAGGCTTCAGATGGGGTTTTTTTTTGCCTTCCTCTGAATCAACTAGTTAGGCAGGTTATATATAGGCATTATGGTTGAACGTGATGGACGTATGTCGTTTTACAACCCAACTTACTATGCTACCATGTTACTGTCTTGTCAGAGAAACCAGATACAGAAATACTAAAATCACATATTATCCCACTTTTTACACCCCTGTTTGTATTTTCCACGTATTTGATATTTCCATGTACTTTTATCGTAGTTTAATGAATCCCAGACTCTTTAAAATGGATATTTTAAAACTTTACAGTGGCTTTAATAAGATATCATCCAATTGTTACCACACTTTATTCGATCTGTCTAATCTGTGACATATTACAGGTACCACCTAAGTGACTCCCTTCGTAAATGGGGTTATGCAGGTTAGACCTGCAGCTAGAGGTGCTGACAGTCCCACTTAACATATATATGATTTTGCTGACTATTATATATCATATTTTAGTTGTATTGTTACCGACCGTCATCTTTACCTTCAATTTACCATCCAAGATTCATCCCTAAGGCCCATGGTACATGGGGAATATTCACCACTGCTAGCATTTAGCTTCCAAAGAAGTATCATCATATGTAACTGTGTAGCTGGCCATTTACTTAAATGGCCACTAGCAATGACAAGCAGATTTTTTTTATAGAAACTATGCATTTAAAGGTTTCTGGCCAAAATTTGACTGTGACAGCTAGCAGTAGGCTGCTTGCAGAAAATACACCCAATGTGCCAAAGGACTAATTAAAAACATTAGGTTTTCCTTTACTCCAAGGTGATTAGGCCACCTACATAAATCTGCTCGTTCTGTGTAATATTTAACATGGCTTCTTTTGAATTTGTGCTTAATTCCGGTATTTGCAGTGCTCAAGCTCTAGGATATCAAATCCGGACATTATTTAAATGAGACCGTGGAACCTATTGATTAGGGATAATAGCAGGAGACACTATTCAGAGCAGCTACTCCCCTTGTGTTTTAGTCCTAGTAAACCCTTGTGCAGGTCATATCTGGGAAAAACACCAGGGCTCTGCCAACAGAAAAACTCTTTATTGCCTGCTGTGATAATATTCCTAGAGAAAAGCAGTATTGTGGGTTTTATTTTTGCTTCCCCCCCACCGCCTTAATAGTATTTCTTGTTCTCGTATGTTTGTTGAACACTGCCTACATCTGTGAGTACCGCAGAGAAGGGTGATCCCCTGTCAGGTGTGGAATTCTTGCACACGATATGAATAATATGCTAAACAAATCTGCAGGCTAGAATTATTCTAATTCTAGTAACTAAAAGCTGCGGTAATTAAAGGGAAGAGAAATAATCCGTTCCTGGCATGCATTTCCCTTTGACATGTTTTCCCTGTCTTGTTAATACATGCATCATGATGAAGTGTGCTTGGATCCATAGACTCTGCATATGGCTTGAGAGAAATTTAGGAAAAACATTGTTAATCAAATCAGATGCTTTTTCTGATATGCAAAGCATGGGCAGGGGGGAATTGGGAGAAGCTTGTTACTAAGGGTGCTGCAGAACATTGCGCATCCTTTTCCCATTTGCTAGGCACTATGTTGTGATTTATGTCACTATATGTGTCTTACACCCTTCCCATCAAGCCAACCACTCGTTCAGCAGTAATTGTAGATAATGACTGATGGAGTGACTGTATAGCTCTCCTCCTCCACATATAAGAGTGTTCCTCTCCCTGGACATAATAGGGTCCATAATAATTGCGTGATAGCATGGGATGCGGTGACATATTACCGGATCTGTGGGCTTAAGCTGTGGTTCCCAGAAAATAAACTGGCTTTTGTTCGTGCTCTGCAGAGATTGATGAGCTTGTGAACAGGCTGGTCCACAACAATATTATTCTTTCATTCACCTTTTGATATTTCAGAAGTCTCCTACAGAACATGTGATCTCCTTTGGCAGTGAAAGCTGCTAATCCTTGGGTCATATTACTCATGTCCCTGGGGATAGTGTTAGAAATATCCCTGACATAGAAGGTTTTACGAGGAGTCATCACAAGGGCAGTTTCACCCTTTGACTGCAGAAGAGTTAGGCTATGCATTTGCTTAAAGTGGGTGGCCACCCAAAGATTGAAAAATCTATTTTTTAGCATAAAGAAAGAAAAAAAATGTTTTCCATTAAGGATACCAATGATTTTTTAAATGTATTTGTAAGTACAGTTGCTCCTTTGCTTTTGCCTCCTCTGACTTCACACTCCTGAAACATTGTATCAGCTCTTCTCCAGCCAAGACTTCCCACAATTCATTGCTTCATCTGCAGTGAAAAGACCTGAGAAGAAAAAAAAGCATGATAGAAGCCTGCAAGACATTCTGGGAATTTGAGTCTTGGCTGGAGGAGATGTAATTTCTGATACATTGTTTCTGTAGTCTGGCAAATGAAAAAAAGACTGAAATTGCTTTTACATTTACAGTTACATTTACAAATAACTTTAAAATCACTGAAACGTTGTAATTCATGTATATTGGAAAGTTGCCTAGACAATTTTTTTTATTAGTATTAAAAAAATAAATAAATAATAGTTTGGATGTGGGAAAATAGGTGCTTAAAAGACAATAAAATCTGAAAACCAGGGGGTACTAATTTATTGGACAACCCCTCCAGTTAGGCACATTGCTAACTTTCTGGCCTAGGTGCACTTACTATATAAATGGCACCAGCCCTGGGTAATTTCTTCTTGAGTGCTGCTGTGCCATGCTTTGTATTCTTCCCAAGTACCCCCTGCATTATCTGCCAAATTTAATCAGCTATGGGAATACTAGGAAATAGAATAAAACATGGCGGTGCTCCAGAGGAAGGTGCAATGGCCAGGGCAAAAAAGTTCACCCCTTCCCCCTGTGTTCAAATATTTGGTTCTCTATTTAATCAGACTACAAATATAATAAGAAATATTAATGATATACTGTTGTGTTATATCATTATATAGTGTCTAGTCTTGCAAATACTTTTAATAGTAAAGTTATTTAATAAACCTTGTTCTTTTTCTATCCCACTTTTACCAAAATGCACAACAATTAAATGACCTGTAGTTTTCCTTAGGGAAAATAAAATCAGAGTGTGGCTTCATGTTGCTGTGACCTAGATTTCAGGTACATGGCAACTTTATGTAAAAATAGTGCTTTGTAGGGACAAATGATCAGAGCCTTTGATTGTGCTAAAGGTTTTTTATTTAGTCACACATAAGGATTTATATCATTTTTTATTTTACCTTGTGCTCTCCCCCACTTATGGTTTGAGCTTCTCCGTCAGCCTCCATGCTGACAGTAGTGCTGCTTGCGCAGAGCCCTTCCCCAGGCCATTGCTGTTTAGACATTCTTCCCTCGGGACACAGAAGTATTTCTCAGGATATTCCCGCTCACCTTCCTCTTCCTGAGTGCATAAAATAAGAATAATTTCTGCTGATTTGGCTGTGCGCTTGAAGTCCAGACATATTTGCTGTGCTGGCAGCCAGTGTGCTGACTGCTTTGCCTCACTGTTGGCTTGTGACTTAACGGCGCTCGTGACGGTCTCAACACACCGTTCTACATCTGGCGAGAGAGTAACCTGCTTTTAATATATTTGTGGGAAAGAACAGAAGGCTACAAAAATAGATATGATAAATAAGCACAAGAATTTATAGGCAGGCTAGTGAGAAAATAGTTAGAGAGAAAATCATAATTTCAAGGGTAAGTGACAGACCTACAACTTTAACAGGCTTCTTAATAACTGAGCTACAGCATTTTGTAATTAAGCCTTTATCTCAAGCCATTTACTGTGTAGTCATAGCATTATAATCTTGGTTATCCTTTTGTTTATTCTAATTTACTCATGGCACCTTCTAACAAATATATTCCAAATTCATTTTAAAAGCATTTTGAGTGGTGGTCAAAATATATATATTTTTTAAAGATCAGACTACTGTTTTCTTTTCCATTAACTGAAAGACTAAAGGAGGGAGAAATCCAAGTAAAGTATAGGCTTAAATGTTAAATGACAAGCAGAATAAAAAAAACTTGAATATTTATTCAAATATTATTTGCAAACTATTTCTCTGAATAAGTCCTAGTTTGTATTCTGGTTTTCTGTTGTGTGTATAGCTCTGGTAGCTCTCTGTGGAAACTATGATAAATAAAAAATTTAGGGCCGCTTTATAGCTGCTTATTCTTTTTGTGTAAGGTAAGTTACCGCTCATATAAAAAAAAATAAAAGGACAAGTGGTTTTGATTTGCAAATTGTTTACTACTGCATTACTACCAATTCCTAGTAATCTTTAAAATGATCAAATCCCCTAAATACTTGCACTTCAATCGAAGTAATATTAACTATAATTCTAATTATAATAGAATAAGTGTTTCAAAGTTTATTAGTGAATATAATGCACTGATAAATTCCAAAACACTATTTCCTTTAGTAAAGGTCACTGGTTTACCTACTATTCTTTGGTAGGCAGTGCTCAATATTATCCACAGGGTGTACAATGACAGTGATTACGTGATTTGAGTGTTTTAGCAGAGACACTTTTCAGTATTGTCTATTGCAGGGTATTTTCTGGCGTTCTGTAGCTATGACAAAATGCGGGCGACAAGTAGTACCATGTGTCATAGCCCTAACTGCCCTTAGAGTAAGCCCCTTCTTTTACTCCAGGTTTCACCAGAGAGGCAGAGCCACAGTTTGGGAACATCTATCTATAAGGAACATGTCTGTTTTTCTAATCATTTACCTTTGCACAGTCCTTTTATAATGATTCCCTTCAGTGCCAATGTTGTGGCTTCCTTAGGTTAGCTCACTAAGGTTAGGCTTAGGGCAATACAGTTATTCTATTTGTACAAAGTACAAATGGAAAGATTGCTATTGCCCAAAGGGGTGGGGGTTCAGGGGGGTAAGAGTTCTGGGGGTATAGGTGGCTTAGACACCTTTTTGGGGGAAAGATACAGTGCAGTGGTGCATTATTAGAAATACACATTACTTTATATACTGTAAGTGAACATAACCATACCACTTATACTCCCATATGTAATTAAATGCAGTAAGTTTGCCTAGGAGCAGTAACCCATAGCAACCAGTAAGATGCTTGCTTTCAAACAGGTGACAAGTAAATTCTACCCCTGGATCAGTTGCTATGGGTTAATGCTCCTGGGCAAACTTAGTACCTTTAATTACATAACCCTTTAACCGTGTTAAATATACAGTGTGATAGGACTGCTGCTTTTCCTTTCCTGTTCTTATCAGAACTACATTTTACAATTTTTATCAGGTATGTTTTTCCAAAAATTGCATAATAACGAAAATGTAATTCTAAGGAATTTTCCAATATAAATGAGTTACAGTTTTCAGTTGTGTTTAAGTTGTTTGTAATATTAATTCCAAGCAAATTTGATTATCATCCCTTTCTGTTCCTAGGTTCTAATTCTAGCAGGGGTCAGCTTTTCAATAAGTGAGCTTTTGCTACATTGTTTCCACAGTCAGAGAGAGTAGTGCAGCGAACAGTCAGACAGATGCTGTCAGATACATTTACAGTTATATGTTATATTGAAAACTCGCCTAGATGTAAATATTCTCTCATTTTAGGTGAAGATATTTGAAATACCATATTTGTTGTTGCTGCCGGTAATTAACAGATTGTGTATAAAGCAGGACAAAAAGCGCAGCAACAATGCTGGCATATTATTCAGGACTGGCTTTATGGGTCTGTCTGTATCTTTGCTTTTTGTAAGTGGCCGCCTTCCTTGCACTCTCCAAGCTACTTACAAGCTGACTTCTAGTTCAATAATGACTGTATGAAGATGAAGGGAACCTCCTTCCTTACCTAGCCCTGGGGATTCTTACTGCTGACATCAATGCGTTAAGAGCTGAGGATTCCTCAGAGCTCCTGGGCGTTTTCCCAGTGAATGAATGGCACTTTAAAGGTATTATCCAAACAAACCTTACGTCGAAAATAAGATTAAAGCCTTTCTATCTTTTTCTTTTCGGCTATGTAATCTCAACCTTGGGCAGGAAACAGAAAGACTGATTTGTCAGACGATCTGCGATGCTGGAAGCATTTGTCTTTGTTAATTTACATGGAGAGCAGTAGTAAATCTGAGAGAGCATGCTGCTGGATTTGCGATTTCAACTGGGTATTTCAGATAATGGTACCTGACAGTTAACCAGCAGCTAGGAGATTTATTTCTTATGATTCGCAAATCCAAATACTATGTGCACAATTTTCATCCTGAATAAATAACTTAAAAAAAAAATGAGATAACGTACAGCTTTCACCTGAGAGGAGAGAAGTAAACCACAGTTTACTTATTTATTATACTGGGCAAATTTGTTCCCCATGGCAAATCAGCCCGCTGTGCCCCAACTTTTATATGTGAACATATAGCACTCCTGCTGTTATTAAAGGAGCTGAAAAAGTATGGGGTGCCAAATCTTAGCCCCCCCCCCAGGGATTCTAATCACTTACTTGACACCACGGCTGGTGCACCTGTTTGCTTAAAATGGCACTGGCCTGGGGTGCTTCTGTAGGAACTGCAGTCTTCTTCCTCTTCTTTTCTTTGGACCCAGGCAGTACAGTGAAAAAGACAGCTTTTCACGTCTATATTCATCTTTTCATTCTAATGCCCATGCACTTGCCTGGACTGGAATGAACAGAAGATAGAAGAAGCCAAAGAAGATGGTGAAGAAGAACTTCTACAGAAATGCCTTGGGCCAGTACAGTTTTTAGAGAACAGGAGCACTGGCCAAGGGTATCAGGTAAGCAGTTATAGTTACTGAGGGGTACCTAACATTTTGACACTTCCTACTGATTTTCCCTTTAGCTCTCCTTTAAGTAGCTCCCACCATTTCTGACTCCTGATAGCAGATGTCACCATCTTGCTTTATTGTGAACACCAGGGGTGGGCCAAGCCGACCGGGCGCCCTAGGCAACCCGGTTGGCCAACTCCGCCCACCTCCCCGCCCCCCGAACAGCGCATGCGCGCCAAAGCACAGGAGGCGGTGCAGGGGGGGGCAGTTCGATTAGATCGGTCATTGCCTCCGCCATTAATGACAAGCGGCGGAGGCAATGACAAAGTAGCACTAGGGGTAGGCAGGAGAGGTACCTGCCTGGCGCCCCCCAATAGTTGCGCCCTAGGCAGCTGCCTCTTCTGCCTACCCCTAGTTCCGGCCCTGGTGAACACCATTTTTGAGTTACAGCCTCTCCCCAGGAAAGACAGAAATCTGTGGGTTCCAAAGGAGTTTATTTCCTTTCCCTCTGCATTCAACTGCTGCTCCTCAGCAGAGACCCACTTAGAACAATAGAAATTCCTTGAGGCAGCTCTCCTTATCTAACCTATCTCTGGATGGAAAGATGATTTTCTCGCTCACAGAGGATCATTGATTCATTTCTGTTTGCCAGTTAATGACATTTTACCCTCTGCATAGATGAACTAAAAATAAGTATCAGCAGCTGGCATTGGTCCGATTGCAAGCTTGCATTGATCACAATATATTTGGCTATCTTAGAAAAGAAAATGACAACACTGAGGATTGCACAGCACGTATCAAACCCTTCTGACTGATATTTGTCTCTCATACACTCCTCATTATGGCCTCCCAACTTTCTCTCGTCTTGTGCACTCCATTTCATTTTAATCCACACACAGGCCTTTGGGAATTAAGATGTGTTTTAGCAGGGATTTGCTCAGCACTCCATTTGCCTGGTGTCTGCTGGCCCTGCTCTGCCAAACTGTTCGGAGATCAGAAGCTTTATTTGCTCTGGATTTTGAAAGTACTCTATTTCATCAGCTGGGTGTCCCGTAACACATGTTCAACTTTGTAATAAAAAGGGTTCGATCAGTCTCCTGGGCTGTGTACTCTAATCCCCTCTACTAAAAAGAAGACCTTTGCTGAAGGTACCTATAATGCTATGTGTGGAGAACACTGTTCTATAAACTAGATTCTGGCCCAACCTATTTTAAATATATATAATAATACCTCAAGGTAATAACTCAAAGTTCAAGAATGCCCTGGTGCACTCAGGGACTTCATATTAAGTTTGAAAACATCAATAAACCTTTGATTTTCTCACACACGCGCACTTACACATATTATTGTGATATAATGTTCCTGTTGCTATTGAGGCTGAGTTAGCCATTCAAGCAGGTAGTGCAAGCTCTGTAAAGACGCCTTAGGTACTGCAGCCCGCAGTTCTGTATAATGCTTGTAATCCAATCCAGCGTGGCCAGTTACACACTGTCTGTACGAGCAAGTAAAATTAACATCCTGAAAGCTTTGCTGATGCTGAATGAAAATGAACTCTTCCGGCAGCCTTCAGCCAACCTAATATCAAATACTTAAAGAAACCTGAGCTCAGTTATTTTACATTTAGGAAAAGGGACGCCATGACAGTTTATGTAATGTCAGAACCGATTAACCATTAGTCTTTCTGCCACTTTGGAAGTAGCTGTACATTGTAATACTTATTTCTGTACTGTACAATGTCATTGGGCATTTCTAGGATGTGATTGGCCACCCTGAGAGCCCAGATATACTATAGAGCTAATTTTCAAATGCAATGTGCCTATCACAAATATGCACAAATGTTTTTATTTAACAGTGTGGACCCAAATGTATTTCAGATTGCGTCATTCCCTCTGCTCAGATGAGCATGGTTCCCTAAATGGTGTTGGCATGTAATTAGGCCATTAATCAGTTGCGTGTGTGGTTGCATTACGCGAAGGGAGACCTGAACAACATCTCAAGGGAGGTGATCATTTTAGGGCCCTCTTGTCTTCTACTATTGAACCTTATTCAAACAGGCAGAATCAGTTGGTGTTTTAGCATAAGTGCAGAGTAGTGTGTGTTGCAGCCGTTTTGTGCCTTTGTGATAGCATTTAAGTGCATGCAAGTTTGCACCCATTTTTGTGCTTGTATGTGCTGGTTAAAAGCTGTTTAAGGGCTGATTACAGCATTAACACCATAACACGGCTCTGCATTATGATGAACACTGTTCACTTTAATGATGCACTACTTGTTATTATAATGGGTTCCTGTACACTTATAATTAATGAGACAGCTCTATAATGAAGTTACATGACTAAATGCAGTTAATAAGTCAGTTATGTTGCTCTCTGTGCTTCCGCATGGGCTCAGCACTTGATGCATTATGAAGCAGGGGTTAATTCATCACTGTAGCCGGGGAACTGGAGACTTTTGGGCTTCATTAATTGAAAGGCAATCATCTGCTATTTAGCAGGATATGATGCAGAAAGTTTTAGTAATACAATGTAGCCCTGCTCTGTATGTCATGTATGTAGGAGCATGTTTAGCGAAGAGTGTCACAGTTTGCCGGAGGGGAATTTCACAACTCTGTTCGCGTGTACAGGATTTTTAGGGGATATTTTAAAATATACCTCTAATAATACTATACAGGTTAATTGAGGGCTGGAGAGTTACCCTCTATTAGCTTGATTGCATGCCTTACCTGCTTCTATACTATGGTTACCCTTTTTCTACTTCAAGCCTAAGAGTCATTTTGGTTAACCCAATGTAGTGTTTAGTTTAACTATCCTTGTCTGTACAATAACATTTATTGTGTTACAGAGGATGATGGAGAGCAATGCTAAATAGCTTTGGTGCAAACTAATGGTGTTGATTACAATATGACTAGCTAGTGAATTATGAATGGGAACCACCATATCCGCATGTGTATTACATTTTTTTTCATTTTCATACTCTAAACTAGCAAGCCCAAGTTGAACTAGCCACTTGCGATTTAACATCAGTAGTTGATTTGGCCAAACATTGGGCCAAGCACAGTGTTCAATCTGTTGGCAATCTCAATGAGTAGAATCTATGAATGTAAGTTCGACATTGAACTGCAGTTCTAGTGCTCAATGTGATAGCTAGTGATGAGCGAATCTGTTCCGTTTCGCTTCGCCGAAAAATTAGCGAATCTTTAAAAAGATCTGCGAAACGGCGAAAAATTCGCGAAACGGCGAAAATGTCGTGCGACAAAAAAAATTTGTCGCCCGCGGCTATTATTTTGTCGCGTGGCTATTGTTTCGTCGCCCGCAGCTATTATTTCGTTGCGCGGCTATTGTTTCGTCGCCCGCGGCTATTATTTTGTCGCGCGGCTATTGTTTCGTCGCACACGGCTATTATTTTGTCGCGCGGCTATTGTTTCGTCGCACACGGCTATTATTTCGTTGCGCGGCTATTGTTTCGTCGCCCGCGGCTATTATTTTGTCGCGTGGCTATTGTTTCGTCGCACGCGGCTATTCTTTTGACGCGCGGCTATTGTTTCGTCGCACGCGGCTATTCTTTTGACGCGCGCCTATTCTTTTTACGCCCGCGACAATTCTTTTTTGACGCCGGCGACAATTTTTGGACGTGCGGCGAATTTTTCCGCGGCGAATTTTTTCATCCGTTTCGCGAAACAATCCGCCAATGGCGAAATGCGGAAATTCGCCGCGAATCCATGCCTGGCGAAACATTTCGCCCATCACTAGTGATAGCCTATTCAAGGGGGTTTCTCAGCCACGTGAATTAAACTAGTTTTCTCCTTTGGAAACAGATCTAGTAAGGGCCGCTTTCAATTTTTTGTTAGGGTTATGGAATCAGCTTCAGCCCTGCAAAAGACACTGTTGTTCTCCATCTCAGGCAACACACTACCTTAACTCATTTTCATACAATTATGTTGGCTTAGGCATTATCCTGTACTAAGCACTGTTTAGTACATATTCAGTATACAAGGCCATTTGAATAGTAGAAAGCATATTTAGGGAAATAAAACTGTAGCCTTGGGCTTCATGAAATCAAAAGGAATGCTAAGAAATGGTTTCCTTTTTTAAAATGTATTGCCAGAAATGGTTATTGATATCAGTCTCTTTTTAAAGTATGGAATTCTATTATAAAAAGAGAAAAGCTCAGTTTCAGACAAATGTTTAATCATATAACAGGGTGAAACTGAAACTAATTATGGAAATAAATGTAATTTTATTTTGCCAGTTTTTTTTTACCTCCCTTACTTTTAAAGAAAGTGAGCTAGTTGACCTCCCATTAAATTAAATGTTTTGTTGGGGGTTATAATAGACATAATGACTGTTGTCTATATGAGATTCTGATGTGCATATTCTAGCTGTGGCTCACTTAACAAGGAAATCTAGAACAAGAGCCTGTGTGAAAGGGGTAATCATTGACATTTTGGCTGCCAAATGTACTGCTGTGACAGGTTATATAAAGTGATTGCAAAAATAGCATTTTCAGTCTAAAGGTGGCCATACACAGGCAGATTTAAGATGCCAATTTGAGTCCTTTAGACTGATTCAGCAGCTAATCTACCCTTGTATGGGGACCCCTGATGGGCCTACCCAACAGATATTTGGCCAAATTTCGGCCTGATGTTGATTGGGCGGATTTTTTTTACTTGTCGAATCGGCGACTGCAACGGTTCATTGATGTGGTCATTGCTCCGATGGCGCTTAATCCCGACTCGGATTACAATGAAAGGAATAGGAGCTCTTTAAGACTCACTTTAAAGGGATTCATTATATTTTATTACTATTTTACACTGTTTACATTCAGATCTTTCGTAATGATCCACACAAAAGAACTTTTTTAGATAAGCTAAAAACAGTAACTGAACTGAAGTAACTAAAAACAGTAACTGTAACTATAGTCATAAGCCGGACTTGGTTTTTACTGTTTAGTATTCTGAGAACTAGCACTAAGTGACTCATGGGGGCATTTTTAACAATGCAGGTGTCAGGGAGCTTGCTGTCTTGCTACCTTTCCATTGTTCTGCTGATAGGAGGGATAGAGTGTGGTGATATCACTCCAACTTGCAAAATCAGTTTGCTCTATTAAAAAAAGGAATTCATTGCAGGATTCTCTTGGAGTAGCTCTATTAATTGATGCTATCAACTGATATTTTCCCATGACAGAATCCCCTTAAGTTGGGAATATCGAGGGTAAAGGTCTTGTTGGTAAGCTCTTAGTTTACAAGTAGATCTATATACATAACCTTATGTATATATATATATATATATAGTGGCATAGTAACTGAAAAGACTCTGGAGTGAAGGTATGTCTTTTCTAGAATGTTCTATGAACTAGAGTAGTTATGGAGGATAACAGGGGGTGTGTCACTCATGCTTAAATCCCAGTGCTGGCATGTCATTACCTGTGATAAAGGGGTGAGGATGGAAAAGATCTGTGTCCTGGAAGTAAGAAGTGGAGAAGTGGCTCCTGCAGAGAGAGATTGTGAGTCAAGTGTTTATATTTTTCCTTGGTTGCTGTGTCTTAATAGTAGTAAATGCAGACTGTTAGTGGTTTTAGAATGACCAATGATTTTACACCTGATGTCACTGTATTTTACATTGGAAAAGGTGTTGGTACTTCTGTCATTTGAGAGAATTCCCACAAAATATCTCCAGAATACAATTGCAGGGCTCATAGGTGTTTTAAAAGAGGTCAAGTATTTTGGCCAGAAAAGTATATACTACTGTATGGAACCTTAAAGATATCAGACAGCAATTCCTGTCAGTTTCCCAGAATGCACCAAAAGCAAACTTAAATGACAAAAGGAAGAAATAACAGTGTATTAAAAAAAGAGAACTTTACCAGCATTTTTATTCAGTCACAGGAAAAGTCCATAAAACGTTCCACATACTTGAACTTGAATGGCTAAATACAAAATAAACTGCATTAAAAATCATGACACAGAATATCAGCCGTTAACCACTCATGTGTAAAAGTTTTAATACCCGTTAAACTCCACTGGTTTGTTTGAATTATATACTGCAGTTGGAAGCCCAAATCAGCTGCATTTGTCTCATTGCCATCTGGTGGGAACTGGGCTTTCTATTTTAGGCAATGCAGAGGAACTGTTAGGATTATTAAAACTTTTGTCTCCTCCAGGTTTATATTTCTTCACTCTCAGATGGTGATTAAAAATGCGTTTCCTTTCCTGTTCACAGCCCGGGTTGGTGCTATTAACCCAATCTAAGGGAGAAAGCTTCCTCAGTGCATTTTGTCATTTTAAACACGCCGGCTTAATGACTTCTTTCTGACTGAAGAGATTTTTGGCTATGGTGCAGAAAATGGAGCTTTCACTTGTGTTGCCTGGGACTTGTTATGGTCAATTTGTAATGTTTAAAATATTTATTCTAAGATTTTGTCAGTAGAGCATCCTAATTGCATCTGATTAATGCGCTTCTTAAGCTGACTTGGGCTTTCGAGACACATCCGTAATATTTTCGGTGATGTTTAGGACAGCGGAAGGTAGCAGAAAGCTTGCTTAAGGCATTCTGGGTTGACTATTTTAGCATAGTCATTGGAAGCAGGATGAAAGTATATACTAGCCTTAATACTGACTGTACTGGTAACCAGCTGCACTTATACATTCATATGAATATCATATCTTTATATTAGTTCCACACAGCAGGTACATTCTGGATTTTATTCATACTACCGCTGTGTTGTTTATAGAAGATGATATCCCTAGCCTAGTGTCGCTTATTCTGTGAAGCTTTCATACTTCCCATTTCAGATGCCCCCACATTAACCATAAAATTCTAAATATCATTCTGGCATATATTTTATATTTCATTCAGATATGCTAAGGTTAAACCCCTTTATTCCAGTGTATAACACACACTCAGAGTTTGCTGTAGTTGCATTAGCAGCTAAATTTACTTCTGACTAGTTATCAGCTAAGATACCCTTTGTTATGAGAAGATCTATTTTTGCTTATGCAAGGGTATACAGTGGTAGACCTTGACTCTGCCTTTCATTTCTCCTTGGTGAAGTCTCATGCAAGCTGTTTCTCTTTGATTCACGGAGAACCGTGAGAAAGTAGCTGTTCATGCAGGATTGCATTTTTCCCCTTTTCAGTCTATTCAGGCTTTGTATAGTTTGAGTAATCTAGTTTCAGTCCTTGCTGTCTTGCCAGTACATTGATAGGTTTTTTTTTCGAAGTTGGGAAGAAAAGACATTCTCCATCTACAGTTCTAAAGCAATGCTCTCCCGTCTTCATTTTTGTGTTGTTTAACAGTTTTATCTGGACCTTTTGTTTTACTAGCCCCTGATTTCTTTTTTTAATCAGAAGTATTTTCTGCACCTTTGTGTGCAAACAACTTATTGAAATCTGCATTATTTGACCTCTGTGCAGGAGAAAATAGACTATTCTTTTAAGCACAATAGATGCCTTAGAAGAGAAGGGTGGGGTGAAGCATGAAAGGGCAGACTGAATTTGTGCCACAATCAGTGCTCCAAAATAACCAGTTAGAGATTAAAATACATACATATATTGTTCTATCATTTCCACCTCTCCCTCCTGCCCCTCCCCATTAAAAAAAATATATAAATGTGTCTTTTAGCTACAAGCTCTGTCCTGAGCTATGAAAATCACATTAGAACATTGTCATAGCTGATTGCTTTCAGTGAATTTGGAAATTTAATTGCTAAACTGTGTGTCTTTCTACCTACGTGATCAGTGCGTTGATTTATGCTTAGCGCCAGAGAGTGTCAAACTTACCAGCAGCTCCCTATTCTGTTTCGCCCTCTCTAGGCTTAGTTACTTTATATGCGCTACATTTTCTGTTTAACAGAACAGCATGCTGAGGCACGGTATTAAATGGGAATTCAGTAAAGGGCACGCATTAAGTTCTTTTAGATGAGAATTATAAATTGGTTTAATTATAATTTCATTCATTTCATAGTTTTGATCCAGGCATTATGGCCAAACTAAAAGGATTGTTCCAAGAGGGCTAGTGTAATTATGGAGACCAACAAGCCTGAAAAAATCCTGGTATTAGCTCATCTGTAGGAGCTGCTTAAATAGCTTAGCAGCCTCCACCACAGTTGATCAGGAGCTCGTATGATACAGTCCTCTTCCCAAATACACCAATTGGAAAATTACAAAATGCCCAGCTGTCGAAGATCTCAAGCCAACTCTTCATGTGGCTGCTCAGACTCAACATGTTGTTCTGCTGTGTTCGTCGTTCTTCCAAAACTCATTTGTTTAAGCAAATAATAGCTATACGAGGAGAATTTTTTTTAAGCGAACTATCAACCATCACACCATAGTATAAACATTCTTTCATTATTGAGGGCCATACAACTACAGATTTAAAAATTGCTCAATAGGGTGAGAATGGAAAATATTTTTAGGTTTCATGTAGATGTCTTTCATTGCTGGGGTCACCTTATTCAGACTTACCAAACTTTAAGACGATGGGTAAAGAGTTGGGTTCCAGTTGCTCTCAAAATACACCTAGCACTATTGCATTTATCAGGTACTGGGCCAGAATTTGTAATGTTGAAATGATGAATATGGGGGCTATTCTTTCTCTGCTGTTTTATGTTATGCATGAAGTATTCTTCATAAACACCAATGAAAATCTGAAACATGCTGTCCCAAAAAGCTGTTGTGTATTAATATATCCTATGCTATGCGCAATTCCTCAGCAAGAACAGATATTTTCCACTTTGCCCAATGAACATTTCTTTCCTTAGGATAGTGCAGGTTAATAGGACAGCAATTTAGACAGGGAAAAGGAGGCTTCACTATCAGCTCACACAAATTCAATAAGGTTGCTGCCCTTTAGCTTTAATATAGACAATTTTAATGACTGGGGTGCAGTCTAATCATTATCGTTCAGTAGTAAGAGGACATTGAGGGATGAGCTTACTCTATTGAAACTGGGCAGACATATTGCTTGTCGGCGATTTAAAAAATAAATAAAGCTGTCCCTGGTTTGTCCCAAAAAATAAAAACAGTTCTTTCTTAACTCTAAAATGTCAGTTGGACTTATCTGTGGATCAACATTGTACTGTGGGTATTAATTGCAGTAGCCTTGGTTTGTTCTGGAGGTGACAATATGGGGCATATTACTCGATACTGAACTGAAGTAAACCTAGGGATTTAAAGTATGAATCCTGCAGGGATGTTTGAGGGACCATCACATTATTTGTTGTTTAAAATAACCAAAAATCCCAATCCCAATAATGTTGATTCAAAAAAAAATTTGTTGATTTTCTTGCTGTGATAAGTTGGTATATGGAAGCATCCCCCTCAATTCAGTATCTCACAGCTTGTTTATCATTCAGAATGCTTCACTTTGGTATGTTTGTGCATCATCTTGAATTGACAAGTTTTGACCACTATTACTTAAAGGGAAGGCTGCTCGTTCCAGTCATTCACAGTGGGTGAATGATGAAAGGAATGCACACAGTATATGAATGATCACACACAGGATTTGAGTTGTCCTTGGAGTTTTGTAAGAATCTATGTATGTTCCATGTTACTAAGAGAGATCAATGTAGCATATGAAATATGAAGTATGAAATCATTCCACCACTCGTGGATCAGAAGAACTGGTTGCTTATTTGTTAGGCACATAGTAAGTATGTTTATAAAGCTGTAAAAGTGCTATATTAGAATTCAGCAAACAGCATCAAATTAAGCATAGTTCTAAATCTGTGTAATACAATTTTGTATTGTAGTATGTAAAACTCGTATGAAAGCTATAACATAATGTCTGTACCTCTATGTAAAAACTGTGCAAGTGATTTTTATTTGTGCAATATCCTAGAAAAAAAGATTTTGACTGTAGTTTTTTCCATTTTAGGTAGAAGATGCTATGTTGATGTTTGACAAGACAACAAACAGACACAGAGGTAAGATATTTTCTGTTTTCTCAAATGCCATTTTGCCCCTGATTTAGAAGGGAGGGAACTTGAAGTGCAAGTTAAGGTGGCCACACACGTGGCGATTTCCGATCTTTCATGCAACCATCGGTCGCACAAAAGATCGTACAATCGGCCACTAACCTCTCAGGGCTGAAATAGCAGATAAGGAGGTGGAAACAATAGGATTTCTACCTCCTTCTGCCGATTCAGCCCTGAAGGCAGCTTTTGATCAGGCGCCTTCTATGGCGCCCGATCAAAATCTTTTAACCTGGGCGATCGGCGAGTCGACCGATATCAGCAGCCTCCTGCGATAACAGTCGACTCGCCGACTTGCCATACACGCACCGAATATCGTACGAAACGGGTTTTTTTTGGCGTGTATGGCCAGCTTTATTCTCTACAACAAATATGCACAGTATAGAAACCTTCATTCAGTGCTTATCCATGCCTCCAAACTTTATTATATATGGGAAGCTACTGTGCTGCTTTCTCTGAAGAGGTAGCGTAAGTGCTATGTCACTTGTGGTGTCACTTGCCATGTCGTAAAAACACCAGTTGGAATTAATAGTTTTAATATTAGCAAGGCTTATTTTTTAATTACCCTTGATTCATTCTGCTCTCCCATATAGCTGTTCATACGGGTGTCATAGCTCTACATGTCATCTAAACAACCACATGAGATATTACACTCAAATGCCACATAATTTTAAGAATATTTTTGTATCTTTGTTTGGATTAAGTAATACCCCCAGAATCGGGCAACTCTCAAACTTGGCCCTAACCGTACCCATTTTTTTCAGCATAAAAAGGCCACATGTCGTTTTTTAAAAATGAAACATTTCAAAATCAGATTTGTTCATTGTGTAGTGGACAGCAGTACCAAACTTGAACCAAATTATTCAAAAAACAATGCTCTATGCAGTTGCTGCTCTTAAAGTTGCAGTAGTTTCCCCCCAAATTAAGGTTGTCCCTGAGGAAGAGAACAAATGGTTATCAAAAGTTGGAATTTTGTAAATAAAACAGTTTTGAAAAGTTCCTGTGAGTGAGGCACTTTTTCTCTTTATATATATATATATATATATATATATATATATATATATATATATATATATATATATATATCTTGAGAAAGGTTCTAGACCAGAGCCGAAACGTTGATCTGGTGGCATAAATGGAATGAAGATTGAACTTTTACAGTCCCTGGAGTGCGCTATTTTTCTGTGAGATATGGTGGTTTTTCCAAAGCTGCACTCGGGCAACGTTAATGAAGATATAAGCTGAATTCGGAGTGCGGATCGTTTTCTCTGGTTTTGTATATATAAAATAATTGTTTGCTAATGTAACAGGCCTAAGCGATCAGGCATTAGTTTGAATGAGAGAATATATCTATATTCTGTTCCTGCAAATTACCATATAGCTTCAGATAAGTTAAAAACATTTATACCTTGCACCTCAAGGGCGGCCACTTCCATTACTGGAATTATATATATTGTATATATATTTGTGAGATTTCCATATACGCCATGTATATCTACAGCAAGAATCAGAGAACCAGATAGTAACACTCTGACCTACATGTATTCTGTGTTTTGGAAAACATAAGAACTGACCATGTATATGTATTAACTCTGATGATATTTATGCTTGAAACATATATATTATGAATATGTCTATATGTATATGTACACTATCAGGGATGTACACTATCAGGGATGTACAACACTTACATTCCTATTAGAAGAAAGGGGGTTCTGTCTAAATATTTGGAAAGGGATTTTTACAGGGAGAGCTGTGAAGTTGTAGAATTCTCTCCCTGAATCAGTCATATTGGCTGATACATGAGATATCTTGGCTTTTAAGCAAGTGAGGAAATACAGGGTTAAGGAATATAGTTCATAGTACAAGTTGATCTAGGGACTGGGCCGATTGCCATCTTGGAGTCAGGTAGGAATTTTTTCCCCCTCTGTCCCAAGAGGGGGCTTCAGAAGGGGTTTTTTGCCTTCCTCTGGATCAGCTAGAAGTTAGGCAGTTAATATAGGCATAAAAGGTTGAACTTTGGATATGTGTCTTTTTTCAAACTAACTCATTATGTTACTATGCAGACCTGTGCGCATAATGTGTAGTATTTGTGTGTCTCTTATTATTTACTTATGATTTTACACCACTACAGTACTTTCAGTATATAAAATACAGCATTTTAGGCTTTAGTTCTCCTTTAAATAGGTAAAGTGGAGCTTTCTGGATAACCGTTTTCAAGATTATAGAACTATATAATACAGTTGTCAATATTATAAAGCAGTCATTACTATAGTAAAAATTGAAATTTACATGCACGATTGAAATATGTGTTTATTTACGCGTGTATTTATGTTTGCTAGTCTGTAGTTCCACACACAATGTTGTGGAATCATTCCTGGAATGTGGAGATAGACTATACAGGAATAATGAGTGGCTGTAGTGCAAAATGTAACTAGCAGATGCTGAAATGTATAGGTCTGTAATGATCTCTGGTGGATTAGTAGAGAATGGAATGTGCTGTCATTGGCAGCAATGCTTGTGCCCTCAGATTTCCATTGTAGTGATTGGTTTGTGCTTAACGAGCTTTCCACACAGACAAATGCCGGTCCTCGAGCAAAGTATGCTGGAAGGCTGAAATACTTAACACAAAGATTTTATTTAATGCTGTGAGCACTTGGTTTGCGTCTCTTTCACAGCCAGAGCTATGGCATATGTCAGGCAATTGTTTGCAAGGTACAAAGCTTTCGGTGAATGAGAAATGCCTTTTTACAACACAAAAGTTCTGAATGAAGAATGGAATATTGTAATTGACTGGAAATAGCTAGCATTTAGTCACAGTGCGCCGTCCAGCTTACGAGCTATTCCAGACAGCACACCTTCACATCAAATAATTAGCACAACCCCAATTTATGAAATGTATTTTCCCAAAGTCTGTAATGTGCTGATTATACTGTCACAGGATTATTAGTATTTGAAGTTTTGATTTCCTCTACTGGGTTTCATGAGTGGGGAGAGTTATGAGGAGTTTTCAGAGGATAGTGGTGTTTAAAGCAAGCCCATATAAAGTGTTTGTAAAGTCCATAACATAATCCATTCAGCAGCTAGAGGGCCTTCTGTGCTTTTCCTTCTGCTTGCCTTCCATTGCGTTCTTTTTATACTGCATGCCTCTCTCAGGGAAAGAAGTCAACAATGCAGAGTTTTGTTAATGGGATGTAATGTTGCCTGTGTGTGTTTCTGCTCCACTGATATTCTGCTTGGCATTTTCCTTTGCTCTCCTCAGTAGAGTCAAAGGAACTCTTATAGTTTATTCTTAAAGTCAGGGCCATATAGACACCTAAAACCTGTGCTTAGGGTGACATCTTAGGGGTATTCCTGTAAAACCTGGCAGTGGAGCTGCAGGGAATTGGTACATGTGAAGTAGTCTATTTACATTTATAAACTGAATGAATGGGTGCACAACCAAGGGTAGAGGTTCCAAGGGCAGTGCCAGATGGAAATTTGGCACTGCTTAAAGGACAGTGTTGTTGTTGCATTCAGTCCTGTTCATTAATTGGAAATTGTCATTTGAAAGTCAGTATCCAGAAAGCTCCAAATTAGGTGAAGGCCATCTCTCATAGACTCCATTATTACCTTGTACTTGTTCCTAACAATTATGTGATATGATTAATCCTTATTGTAGGCAAAACAATGTTATTGTGTTTATTTACTCTTTAAATTATTTTTTAATAGGCTTAAAGCATGGGTTCCCTTCTTTACCAGTGAGTCACTATAAAATGTAAAACGAGTTAGGGAGCAACTACAGTATGAAAGAGTTCCTAGGGGTTCCTAATAAGTGCTATGATTGGTTATTTGGTAGTCCTTATGTGGACAGGTAGCCTACATGGGACTGTGTGGCATTAAATATGGTTCTTATGCAACAAAAACGTTACTCCAAACCAGGAATTAAAAAATAAGCACCTGCTTTGAGGCCGCTGGGAGCAACATCCAAGACGTTGGTAAGCAACATGTTGCTTACGAGATACTGGTTGGGGATCACTGAATTAAGGTGGCCATACACAAGCCAATTTCACTGATGAACGATCTAATCGGTACACAATCGATTGACGATTGGTTTGCCAAACGATATGCCATCCACGGACAACAATTATTTGAAAAGATGGCATCATATTGTTGACATAAAATAGAGAAAGCTCATGCATCTACGTTCGATCCAATATCGTGGCGGAAGCCCTAAGTTCTGTGTGTGCCATACTCCTGCCTGCCCCATGCCCCTGTGTGTGCCATACCCTGTTCTACCGGTAGTTCTGGTGAGTTTTGCCAGCAACTTGCTGCACTATCCAAAAAACATGTTTTATTAAAGGTTTTGTAATATGTAGCGTTCGCATATGAGCGAACCCTGCACTAAGTAAGTTAAGGTTCCACAAAGAACATTTGTGTACTTCAGTTAATTTTCATTGGCTTCCACTGGCAATCATGACATGCACAGGGAACAATCATTCAATGACAAATGTCTAGCACTCACAACTGGCAGATTTTATCGCTCGCAACAAAAATTTTCAAGCCAATCAATTTTTTGCCCGATAATTTCGGACTGATTAGTGGCTCGATGATCATTCATACACCATCAACTATACGATAAGTTAACAATATTATTGGATCATTCTGGTGAATGGTGAACTAAATTAAGGGAATACCCCTTATCTGGAAAACCATCAGGTCCCTAGCATGTTGGATAACAGGTCCCATACATGGTGAAAAAAGCTGCCAATTCCGCCCCTTCAAAACAAATTGCACAATTCTGAGATTCAGGAGAAAGCCCACCTAAACATTCATTTGTGTTTACACAAAATAGACTGAATGTATAATCTAAAGAAATATAGTGCCAAATGCATCTAGAATGAAGCATCATTCTACAAATTGCCAACCTAGTTTCTAACTGTTCCTCCCAGGGCCCACCAGGGAATCTGACTTGCAGGACCTACTTTAACAACATTGGAATTTCAAATGCAAAGCACAAATGGTTTTATATAGTCCTTGGCTATGGTCTGTGTCCAAGAAGATCCCCTGATACCTTGGCAGGCCAGTTGTAGTTGGCAAAACTAATGTTGCCACCTTTTCTAGAAAAAAATACCAGCCTTTCTATATTTTTATGCATTTTCCCTATTAATAACATTATCATCAAGCATAATTTTTACCGCCCAGGCCAGTAAAATACCAGCTAGGTAGCAACCCTAGGCAGAACCTTCATTTTACTTCCTGCAATAGTGTACAGTAGTAAAAGGTGCAGAAAACTATAGCAACCAACTGTCAGGTAGTATTCACTGGACACCATCTATCTCAGTATAGTTTCAGATAGAAATATTGTTGTGCTACAGGTATCTTGTTGAAAGTGTATTTAAATCACCCTCCCCCCAAAGTTTCTTCTAATTCAGTTGCCTTCCTTCATTTAGGTTCCCAAGCAAATGAAAGTCAGTTACGTATGACTGGTGACACCTGCGTGACTTGCCACTGCTTGCTGTTACCGAAACACATTGTCTGTGTACATCTTTCATTTGATAAATTAATCTGTGTTTTTTTCCTTCCAGTGGAAGCTATGTGGTTAATTTACAGCCAGAGCGAAGAACAAGTTTTCCTGTAATCCTTTACGCATACATTTCAGTAATTGTTATACACATATCATTTTCTCATTTCATGTTTTCTCCCATGATTTTTCTTACATTTCATTTATGGAACAGTTCCTTATTTGCCATTCTCCTTTTGAGTTAATCCAGAACCTAAACCGGACATAATCAGCCAGACTTTCCTTAGTTTAAAAAATAAGCTGTCATCCTTATTTGTTGAGAAATGTGTCTCTTCCTGTTATAAAGAACAAATCACACACACAAACACAGATAATGAAAAATGAATTGGACATAAGGAAAGATTACAGTTAAAATACACATTGCCATAATAAGATTGTGTAAATACAATACAATGCAGTGAGATTATTTTACAACAGAAAAATCTATAAAAATCTTATAACTGACCCATTATGACATCAGAGTTAATGCATTATAAAATTTGACTGCTAACATTCCATTTGCCTGATGTAGAACCCCTGTAATGTTAAGATATTAATCACCTGCAGCAATGTAGTACAGTTATGGGACCTATTATCCAGAATGCTTGGGACCTGGGGTTTTCCAGATAAGGGGTCTTTCTTTAATTTGTATATAACAATTTAAACATTAAATAAACCCAATGGGATTGTTTTTTGCCTTCAATAAATATCAATCAAGTAAAGGGTACTTTTTATTATTACAGAAAAAAGGGAAATCATTTTGAAAACTGAAAATTATTTTGTTTTAAAGGAGTCTATAGGAGATTCCCTTTGCATAATTCAGAGTTTTTTGGATAATGGATCCCTTACCTACTGTATATTATTGGGCCGCCACTCTATAGCAATAAAATCTTATTCAGTCCCGAAATTGTATATCTAGTCAGTACTAAAGGGTATTTACCACCAAAGGAACATCTCAAAGCTGGAGATCATGTGAATTACTCTTTCATTTGTTTTAGTCACCTTTTAACAACACAGACAAAAGTTTTTGTAATACAGGTAAATTCTCTTTAGATTTTAAAATATTCTCCTGATTTTTATTCCACAGTTCATTCCCATTTAATTAAATCTAAAATAAAGGTAAAGCAAAAATGCACCTTTCTTGGTTTGTTCTAATGCCCACTGTTGCCATACAACTTCTTGTGGCCAGCTGGCCTTTGCTTAAAGTGTCAGCTATTTCTGCACATACCTTCCATTGGTGTTTGCTTTTTAATGTCATAGCAATTTACATTCTGTACCATCTAGCACTAAAGTTGCATTAACAGCTATAGGTAAAGCTTGCTCTGGAAATGTTCTCTATCTGTATTGCTGGAGTAGATAGAAACGGTTACACTAAGAAATCCCATTTTAATTTGTTCTTAAGATTACATGGAGACAGCAAGCTGAATGCTGTAATTGAGCTTCCCACAGTTGTTTAAAAAGGCCTCTCTGTCAGCATAGCGATTTAGGTAATTTTTTCCAGGCAAACTTCCATGCTTTTCTTTTAATGGTTAATCAGTTTAGAGCCCGTGAAGCGTTACTACTAGAATGTTCATTGGAGGTCACTTGCTTCTGGCTCTCAGAACCTCCCAGAACACTCAGGCAGTGTGAGTTTGCTATGACTGGATAACTATGAGAACCTATATATATTAACTTTTAAGTGACTTCCTCTTCATGGGCTTCATTATACATCAGTTTTCCCATTATACTAATAAGCAGAATATGAGGAAT
This sequence comes from Xenopus tropicalis, assembly GCF_000004195.4. NCBI lineage: Eukaryota > Metazoa > Chordata > Amphibia > Anura > Pipidae > Xenopus > Xenopus tropicalis. Next base: position 104,173,405 of record NC_030678.2, on the reverse strand, counting down.
TTTAGACTGATTTTGGTGCCACTTTGCATTATATGATTTGTTTATAATGTTTTTTCTTGTGATTACATGTAATTACATGGTGATAATACTAGCTGTTACATTTTATCTCACAGCCTAAAACTGTGTAGTGAATAGAGGATTGTTTCAGGCTGGTTATTTTTCAGAGTAATGGCACAAATTTAATTTGTTGGAGCAGGGCTGTCCAACTAGAGGCATTTGGGCTAGACTTCACTGTATTGCATCATCATTTTAATGTTATCTGGACCTCAAAATGCTATATGAGAAATAATCTGCCCACTTCATCTAATAAATTGGGTGATGTTTTAGTAGTTCCCGGACTTGGGCCAAAGAGATGTTGTGCAGCCCCATTATAAAGAAAGATAGGGTGTTTTCTTACAAAAAGTAAGTCTTGCCCTACTGTTGCAGTTTTGCTCTGCTGTACCTGCTATGACACATCCTCTCTACATCGCCTACTATATGGGCACAACTGTGTGTGTACCTCGGGTACTTGCTCCTTTTTCAAAACCAAATTTTGTTATTGACCTGACCTGACCTTCTTCTTGATAAGCATTTGTTGCTGACACACAGGCATCATTAAATGCCCTCTCAGTATGGCAGGGGAGGGCAATTCTGATTATCATGCACATTGCAACTGACAAGACTGCATATGTTATATTTATCATTATGCTACCCTTAGCTTAACCACAGCTATCAAAATACTTTAGAAAATGGGCACCAGTTCTTTTTAACCAATGGCCTTTTAGATGGTTTTACATCAGCAAATATTTAATATGGCCAGTGTTAGATGTTTTCAGAGATTTTTATTGGGCATCTATAGTTTGTGGTTTATATTTTTTTCAATGATCACTGGTTTGTTTTACAATGGAATTGTTGAATGCCATAGTAAAAAAAGTCAAATCTTTACATGAAGGGCAACATTGATCAGATGAGGTTAAGGATATTCTCTTGGCACAACCCAAAAAATGCAAAATTTCAATTATGTTCAAAGGCGAAAAGCATCATAAAGAAGCACTAACTGAATATGACCAAGCTGGAAGTTTTATACATATACTTTTCAAACCAAACAGCAACTGAAATTTTAGAGAAAATAATACCCCCTCCTGTGATAATTAAATGCTTATTAGAGGATATGTCATTTTTGCATATATAATTTTCCTTGAATTTATTTGCAATTCTGCCATTCTTTTTTTTAATAAACTGTCTAAGCCAGAGTCTAATAGTGATCCGGTATCTTCTGAGGCACAGCATTACCAGCAAGTGAGTGCAGTGAAGTTCTAAGGACATTCTAAAAAGCAGCCAACTGATCAGTATTCCTTCTTCACTGGCCTTTTAAAATAATAAGCTCTTCTCTTTCAGAACAGGTTTGATGTTGCGCTTTTCATGATCCAAGTGTTGGGTGGTTGGATGATAAGGCAGAACTACTGAGTATGTGACATGATACAGAATATCCATTTGGCGATTTGTACTCCTTGCTCTGGGCTCCACTGCTCTTTCTAAAACGCATTTGCTTTTTTATTCTGTTGAAGTAAAAAAGTATATGACATTTTATTTTTCGATTATTATATTTATGATATTAATTGATAAATAGGATTGTTTCAGGGGTCTGCATGTATTTGTGGAGTAGATTTGAGGGTTGCGGTCTCTAATATTTTCCCTTGTATTGTTTGACTCTGCATTCCTACAGTCTGGCAGCCAGGGCATCCTCTTGAAGGGGTACCACCCTCGCACTGGCACAGTATAGCCTGTACAGTCATTTCATATTAAGTAATGTCACTATACTAAATAAATAGAATTATAGGAGCAAAGGGTGTTGTCTTTTGCTAGAATTTCAACACTGTGCCATTTAATATATGACTTCCAGCTTGTCTTCTTTTATGTGTCTCTGTATGAGTGTGTACAGACAGTGATTTTAATTCCCTTCCCCTCTAATGACCTGCTCATTTGCTAGTTTTGTTTAATTAATACAAGCTAAAAAGTGTCATTTTAGAATGGATAATAGGTTACATTCTGTACTGCAGTATCATATTAATATTCTGCATGTTTTAAAATGTTCCTAGCTGTAATGTACAGTGCCACAATAAATATGTCTGTGGTAGAAAGGTTAAATGTAAAAAGACTGGGCCTCAAACTGCAGGCCAAAAAAATCCTATAAAAATAAATTGTTAAAACTGTGCTTTATCGCCATTTAGTTACAGAAATATAAAGCATGTAGAGAAATTATCCTATATTATTATGGAGCTGTACAGTGAATGATGAAATGTATGGCTGAGAAATGTGTTTGATATCCCTATTGGCAGACATTACAGCAATCACACTGTGGTTTGGAATGTAAGGTTAGGATATAAATCTATGCAATTGACTGATTCCATTACTTACAAACACATTCAGTAGCTAGTAAAATGTGAAGTGCCAGCAAGAGTTTAAGAATGAGTGTGTTTTATTCCTGTGGATAAAGAATAAAGGAATAACATTTGAAACTAGCTCGGCTTATTAAATTGAAGGCCTGTGAAGTCAGGTGTCTGTGTCATTCTCTAGGGGTACTTTTTTTTTCTTTATCTTTCTGCATAACAATGGAAAATCCTAACCAGACCTGTTGTAAATGCTATAATATACTGGATACACACAGACACACGCACACAAATAGATAGATGATAGATAGATAGATAGATAGATAGATAGATAGATAGAGCGTATACAGTAGTAGAGCGCTCAGAGAGTCTTTTTTTAAAGCTAAAATAAATTGTAGTAGTTTATTTGTTCAATTTTGCAGTTCTCATAGAACCTTGAAGACTTGCAAACAGTGGTAACTCCACACACCCTGCTAAATACCCCACAGAGTAATAAGGTGCCAAAAAAAGGTATTAGTGATGCCATTTAAAACAATTAATGCAAACCGTTAAAAGCAATTGATATAAAAAAGAAAGTGCAAAAAATCCACATGATGAAGAGGTCTTTGTTCTCCAAAATATAGTTCAAGGATCTAGACTTTCCTAATGAATACAGCGCTGCCAGAGTTCAGGCAGCTGCACTGTATTCATGAGTATGCAGCTGGGGGGAGACACATTGGCATCTTACAAGAAGCTCCCTCAACTTGTTTGTCATTCAGATGCACATGTTATGATGCATTACTGGGAGTAGCACCAGGGGAAAAGGTTCAAAGTATATTTATGCTGTATCACTTAGAGATGAATATCATTCAGGTTGTTAGTTTTTATGGATAAGCAAATGAAGGTGTCACTAGTTTACTGCGACTTTGTGCATATAAGAGGATGATTTAGATAGTGGTCTGCAGGGCTAAAACATGTTTTTCAGCCTGGGGACCTTTGGTAATGTATCCTGTAGCAAATAATGGAAGGCAGACATGGCGTCTCTGTGGTAAGCATAGTGATGTGCACGTCAGCCGAAACCTGCTTCCGCCTCCAGAGATCTGTATTTATAGATTTTCATCTTCGCACCCAACCCCTTGTGTGACATCAGAGAAGGGGCATCTGCTTACTTGCAGACACACGCAGCGGATCTGAGGTCGACCTGAAAGTGCCTGCTTTTAACCTCAAATCCGATCCGCTGCGTGTACCTGCAAAGTGTACAGGAGCGGATCCACTTCTCTCAGGATGAAAAAAAATGCTAGACTGAGCAGCTGACCCAACGCTCTGTGTGCCCCCAGCCTTAATGTCTTACAAATAATTAGTTGTCCTTTTCAGTATGTGTTCCGTAATAGTAAGTGCCTTTCAACAGGTTGCAGACTTCTGTGGTAGCTGCATATAGTTATAAATAAGGTAATTCATTTACCTGGAAAACACAACAAGCTTTATAGCTTCATCACAGTGGCTTTATAGTGGAGACCTCATGCACTACATGTTTTGGCTCTACAGCCTTCCTCATGTGTATATAAGTAAACGTAGTGCCTTTTATTACATAACCCTCATAGTCTGCAAATGCCATTGGATCAGGGACTAATGTGATTTATAAAGAATTTTAATAAAGCACTAAATACAAATTGAAGATGCAGAAAAAAACATTTAAGATGTTCCAGAAACCTGGGACCATGAGGCTCAGGGGCATCAGCTGCAAGCTATCCTTGTTACTATAGGATGAGTTCACCCAACAATATACAAATCCATGGGGATGCTGTCTGAAGTGTCAACTTGCAAGAATCCCTGTTGCTATTTTCTCAGCAGGGGCAGTGCTGATCTGCCGAGCATTTGCAGTGACCCTCTTATTGTGTTTGAGGCTGTCACTTAGTTACCTGCTTTTCCACACATAAAAATATTGAAAGAAAATATTCACAAATTAAATAAGTTGAAGAATGTGATCTGTTTCTGTATTGTGTGTTTAGCTTGCAATAATAAATAAAAAGTCAAGAGCGACTTCCTCATGTCGTGAGCAGTTACTGATTTAGAATGCGAAGGAAGAATGCATAAGTTAATGATAAGCAAAGTACTTCCCAACTGGTGTATCTTTTGCAGGTAAAAACAGCAGCAAAACATGCAGGGAATTAGTGCAAATGACTTCCCATATTCATCAATGGGAAGTTTCTTTAATGTTTCACAGTGACATGTGTTGTCAGAAAACCTTTTTGGAGACTTCTTGAGGTTTTACCATAAGAAAATTGATTATAATTAATACACATTCTGGAGGTTACCTTTAAAGCTGGTAGTCAGTGGAGCTTTATCTGCAGCGAAGTAGTAAAATGTAGACTCGCCTAACCTCAAGAAAGTATGGGAGGAAGCTGGATGGGTAAAGTCTGCCAGTAACTCCGCATAGCGCAGATATTTTTCTTTTAATTAGGTTGATTAATTATGAGCTATAGAGGGAGAAGTCCTGATTCAGCCAAAGTATTAATATTATGGGGAGCCAAGAAAGCACCTGGCACCTGGAATTAAACATGATGATGCTGTTGGAGACATGGGAGCATTTCTAAAGATAGAGTCTGTAAATAAGTTCTACTACCAGTTGCATCTGTCTGTGTTTATTTACGTGTTTGCCTCACTTTTTAATTTACTGAATCAAAATTAATGCTGTTTTTCATGCTCTGTTGAGGCATTATGCTCCTGAAACATGGTTCCATGGATCTTTAAGAAGATAAGAAGTTACCTTTAGTTTTAATAAATGATGTTATTCTCTTTACTCATGTACTGTGGGCACTTTCACTTCTTTTTAAGAGTCTGAAGGTCAGCTTAGCATTGCCATATACAGTACATAACAACCTGTAAACAAGGAAACTTCCTTTCTCATTTGTGTTCTTGCATATGGTGTTTTTTTCTCATATAGTTTTGAAATGATTCATTATTGCGGATCATTTATTTATTCCAAATGCCAAACAGGTAAAAAAAAACTGTTTCCTTAAGCTTAGAGTCCCCCTGGGATTCAGAAACTAATGTTCTCAAGTCCTTTGCTAATGGAGACTGAAAAAGCTGTTTGTCACTTACATTCCTAGGGGATATTTGGATTTCAGTAGTTAAGGTTTATATCACAAGAGATGCACATGTCTCTGTTGTGATCAATTCCTCAGGTACTAAACTTACTGAAAATGTAAACTATTATTTAACAAATGTGTTATTTTTCACATTTCTCACGGAAAAACTATTTCTGGAAAACACTGGTACTTTGAGTAGTTTTGCAGTGCATTAGCCAAGGGGAATTATCTCACGCTTGCATATTTATATGAAAGGGATACAGACAGGATCACAATATTCATATCCCTGTCATACCCAGGTCCCAATATCCTGCAGGCAGTATACCAGTTTCCATTATGTCTAAAGTGAGTTGAGGCTGGAAGTTTAGATGGCTGCTCTGCTGAAACTGTTTTGTGGAATAGTCAGCTACTGGAAATCAGGTCCTGTAGATGATACTTAAAGGAAAAGTATACCCCCAACCAATGTAGGTCTCTATAAAAAAATATATAGCATAAACTCGCCCATATGTAAAGCCCTGCTTCATCTTAATAAACCATTTTCATAAAAGTATGCTTTTTTAGTAGTATGTGCCACTGGGTAATCCTAAATCCTATATAGAAAATTGCTATTTTTATTACTAAGGGCCGTTCACAGTGCACACAAACAAACCAAGAGCACACACACTTGTTAGGTCACATCAGCCAATTAATGGAAAAAGTTTTGTAATTTACTTTCACATTTCCAACTGTTACAGTTAGAGCTACAATATTTCCTGACTTGATATACATCATCTTTTCTTCCTAGTAACAGTAGTCCAGCTATCCTTTATGACTTGAGATTATTCTAAATTCAGAATGTAATTATATATAATTTGATGAGCACTTTTATATATATATTGCCATGGTTTTATGTTACTTGAAACATTGGAACTGCCCATGTGACCTTTTTTATTTGTCCACTATAAATCTGCTAAGCCGTTAATGTAAAAAAAAAGTATTTAACCTAGGCCTTGGCATGGATGCTAGTGGGTTATACATATGCACATTATTTTAGTGCGCACAGAGCCACAGCTGCACTTGATGGTCATTGGGTCTGGTTGGAAGTCATTCTGGGTATGTTCTTCAGCAAACAGTTCAACCTGAATATTTTCCTTTGAAAAGGCAGCTGTGATGGCAAGCAGGGAGCAGCTGTGAGTCTAAAATTAGTCATTCTGTAAAGAATTGGTTTGATAAATAATACAATGGTGTATTAACAGCAGATGCTTACAAGGTCACACAATGTTGATTAAAATAATAAAAAGAGAAATAAGGAAAGCGCATTTTATAGATAGAGATACACATTGAATGGTACCTCCAGGCAGTATAGCTTGTAAGTAGTTTTGTTATAGGGTCTACACTGTTTTTAGTATAAATAAAATTATTCGTATTAATGTCATTGCTATAAAATCACATTTCACTTATTTTTATAATCTTAGGGCACTGGTGATTGTGGATATTTTGCAGTATACACTGCAAGTTCCTGAAGTCACTCTCTGTTGCTGCTGTAACAGTGGCCTGAAGGCAGAAATGCCCCATATCACCCTATGATGTTATATTATGTACATGAAAGACCTAGTTAAATTTGGATACTGATATTAACCATCTATACAGTCTATTTAAAGGGAACCTGACACCCTAAGAAGGAATTTCAAATCCTTTTCTATTATGTTAGATAAGAAAAATAAACTTTCCTTATACTATATAAATTATTTACATTTTGTTGGAATTTGCGGGCACTGTTATTAGTGCAAATTCTTGTGAATACACCAGAGTGGGGGACCTGATGCCCATGGCCATGCTACACAATTATAGGCAGTAAAAAGGTAATGGGAATAGGAGGATTGCAGTGATATCTAGGAAGTGCAAAATGGAAAGTGAAAAGTAACTGCCTGTGGGGAAGGCAATATATGATTGACAGCTAAGGTTTTAAAATAGGTTTTAAAGTTTATAACAGGTATAGATAATAAGAAAAGAATTTCTGTTTCATGCTTAATTTTAAAATAATTTTATTATACAGCTTTTTATGTTACAGGCCCCCTTTCAGTATGTAGAAAGTAATAGTTGCCATAATAATTACAAGGATATAAAATCTTAATTCTAAACTATTATGTTAGGAAAAATGGAAGACTGCTACAACATGGGTCCCAGCCCCCTCCCACATAAAGTCAAGAAATGCAGCTCAATTCAAGGAGATTTTTTTTCCAGAGTTCCATGCTTCTTTTTGGGAGGAATTCACAAATGTGTCAGTAAGGGCTCAGTCCCATATGTGTTGGTTGGCAAACTGTAAAAGTGTTAACAAATTCACTGCAGGTGTCTAGAAGTTATAAGGATTTGTCATGATGTTGCTTAAATTGTATAAGGAGTAGAAATATGTTGTTAATGCACCACAAAAGTGTTTGCCAAAAATTATTTTTTAACAGAAGCCAAAATAATAAAGTAACATTTATCCTGATATTTTCATTATGGAAGTAACATTTCAACTGTAAAAACATTGTTCAAAGCCATGACACATAACCACTCGATCATTTAAAGACATTTTTGTAACATTTTTGTGGAGGAGGAAAAATGCGGGAATGTTTTGACATAATTTTTAACTTTTGTAAATTCCACTTTTTTCCCCATATGTAATAACAGGCACTATGTTTGCCCAGAGGGGTTAACCCATAGCAACCAATACGTTGCAGATGGCCAATATATGCTACCTGCTGATTGGTTGCTATGCATTACTGCTCCTGGGCAAATGTAGTGCCTTTTATTATATAACCTCCTTCGTGTCTTTCATTACACAGTATCGTATGGTAACGTCCTTGTTACATGGGTCAGAGAGAGGTTATGCTGTTTCGTTCTGGTTGTTTCATGTTTGTTCAATGAGTTTGCCAAGGTCCACATAGGACCAGACTGCCCTAAGCCTGTGTGTGTGAGCCATTAACCTATTTTGTGGCAGCCCCATGGAGTGTTTCTCACTAGCATAATTGCTTATTGGTATTCACTGTGGACATAAATAAGAGACAGTTTTAGTAAATAGATGGGGAAGGCAGAGAGAAACAGACAAGGGTGATAGTTACGATCCCAGGATTTGCTTAAATCTAGCCTCAGACCCTACATGATTGTAGACGAGGCTGCATTAAAAAATAATGGCATTCGACAGCCTGTCTGAGAACTCCATTATTTTTTAATTTGCTTTGAGATATCAGTGTTTTATCTTGGATTGGAAAAGGTTGGTTCCTTACAGCATGATATTAAATGTGCAACCATCTTTCTTGCTGTTGACCTTGCACCATGTCAGACATATATCAGCAGGTATGAACATGAAATCAAAAGTACAGGGAAAAAATGGAATTGTTAGTAAACATATTTCTGACTGTCAGCCTTTGTTTTTAACCTTGCAGGGGTTAAATAGAGTCTGCAATTGAAGCATTTTTTCCCATTTTACATGTCTGTCCTCTGTGACTGGGGCATTTAATTTATCAGCTGAAGGCATCAGCAGTGGGAATATGAGTAAATAGTACTGTCGAAAATGGCAGGTCATTTTTATTTGACTACGGTTGGTTTAATGAAGTCTTGTCTTTATAATTCATTATACCTAGAGAATACATTCCCGTTCCGTCCTAATGATGCCAGTTAAACCATTCACACTCTCGAGCCGTGTTTGATGGAAAGTCCAAAGGCACTTTGAATCACAATAACATGATTTCCAACCACTAGGGTTTATGTAATGAATGATACCTTTCTTTTTCTTTTAATGTCATATTGGTCTGTGCAAATGTCTCTGTAAAAGGATCATTGATAGTTTCACTTAGGCAGTCTATTACATTTTAAAAGTGAATTCATGGTGCAGAGAATGTTTTAGTCCAACCCATTTCCGATTCTACCCTTTCAGCCATACCCATTCAATGCAATTTCTTGTATTATTTAATGTGGTTAATATCTGTAATTTTCTATGCTAACCTTACCATAGACAGGAAAACATTTTGACTGCGGGTCCTGGTGCGATCCATCCACAAAAACTGATTTACCTGCCAGAATTGTATGCATTTAATACAGGAAACCTTGAAGCAATAAGTACATCTATGTCCACAGCGCAGTCAAATCTCCTGCTAATGTGGTTTCCAACATATAATCCGTTCAGGAGAAAGAATGAGGCCACAGTAGTCATGCTTTACATGTGGGTTAATTATGTTGGTGCCAAAGGTTTGCATTGCAGTACATTATATGAAGATGTCACAATAGAAATCTAGTTGCTTTTAACTATTGTGTTGTATTATGACAGTTTTTTCTTGCTGCTATTCCAAGCAATCATCTAATGTAATGTCTTTATTATGGCTGTATGATTGTTATAATTGCCTAATTTTACTGCAGTTTACTCGTTCTGACAACCTTTTTTCCCTGTCCCTCCATGCTAAATCCCAATTATTACTCATACAATTTCTATTCCTGCACCAAACTTACCATGGCAGCTGTTCCTTTTTCATTTGTTTGCTTAGCAACTGAGTTTGCTCCCAACAACAAGAATGGCACCCAGCTGCAATCCTCTGTAGTTGTGGGTGCACTTTTTAGTTTTTTTTCACAGTTTTAAGGTTATTTTTAAATGTAATTCTTTTGAGAGTTGTTTCTGCTTGACTGTTTACATTCTTTGTACAACTGCCTGTGACACCTGAAAACAATGTAGCAGCATCCAACTGATAAAGAATTGGCTTCTGCTAGGTAGTTTCAAGAGTCGCATCCAGAAACTCAATATATAAACAAGTTTTACTTTCTATTTTAGTTGCATTCTTTCATTATTCAAAGAACAGTTTTTGGGTGGAGGATCTGGAAGTAGGGTGATTCACCTTTAAATTAACTTTTAATATGTTATAGAATGGCCAATTAACAACTTTTCAATTGGTCTTCCTTTTTTAGTTCTTAAAGTTTTGAATTATTTGCCTTTTTCTTCTGACTCTTTCCAGCATTCGTAAGGGGTTTACTGACGCCAGCTCCATAAGAATTTATTTTTTATTGTTACTTTTTATACCTTATCTTTCTATTCAGACACTCTCCTATTCATATTCCAGCTGCTCTTTCAAAAAAACTGCCTGGTTGCTAGGGTGATTTGAACCCTAGCAACCAGATACCTGTTGAAATTCCAAACTGAGGAGCTGCTGAACAAAAATCAAAATAATTCAAAAGCTACAGAAAATAAGAAGTAAAGACCATTTGCACATTGTTAGCTTTCAGGACCAGTTTAGCAGGCCATTCTTTGATTTTCTTTTCATAACTCTTATATCTGCTGACTAATGGGACTTCACTTTTCACCAGTCTATCACAGCCCATGAAAATATGATCAAATTTAGTTGCTTTAGGAAGTGTCTTGTCTGCTTTGTGTAGGGACCGGAGACAACCAGACAAGCTTCAATGGGAATGAATAAAGGAACATTACTTTGTGAACACAATCTTCTGTTAGCAGTCACTTCTCAACAGACGTTCAATCAAAATGCTAATAGCAAAGGCAACAAGGGAGCGAGGTTATTGTAATACTAATTGATAGGATAGAGGATGTGTTTTGATAAGTGCAGCTGAAGATATATTTCTGAAATACGATTCTCTTTAATTACAAAGACACTAAAAAATAAAGAACAAATGACTCTGGCATTTTCTGGGGGAACAGTTTAAAGAATTGGCTTCAGCTGAAAACAGAAATGGGGAGAAAGAAAAATTCAAATAGAGCTGTAAATGACAGCGTGCGGTTATCTGAACCTCTGTTTCTGTTTTGCATCAGAATGAAGTAATGGCCGTATCTTAAGCAGCCTGAGAAAGTACACAGTCATTATTTTATATGCTCTCTGCATAAAATCTTTATGCCAAAGCAGTTTAGCACGCGCCAGAGAAATGCACCGTACGCTTCAAGCAGGTAGTTGTGATTATGACAATTATATGTTCTTATTTCAAGGGGGAAAAACTCACTAAATTGAGAATGATTATTATCATGCTGTGTGTTAATGCAACGGAATGCACCAGCTATGGAGAAAGAAGCCAGTTTTCTGAGTCTAGAAAAAAAATATCCACACAGATAGCTGAACAGCAGATCTCTATCTGCTGGTGAACTACAGCTTGCATGGGATGGTGAGCTACTAACACGCTGGAAAGCTGCAGAGGACAGCATCATGTTCTTAGGTCAACTATCTATTTGCATTGGGTAGGGTTGTAACTACAGAGGTAGCAGACCCTGTGGTTGCAGGGGGGCCCAGGAGTGTGGCAGGCTCAGTATGGCCCTAATTAATGAGTAATTTCAAAATATCTTGGTAGAATTTGTCAACCTACCAATGTTTTGGGGCCCTAAACTGAATTTGCCATGGGGCCCCAGTAACATCTAGTTGCGCCACTTGCATAGGGAGCCAACAATCATGCAACTCCACTGCCGACAGGATTTGCAGTCCAAATAGATTCTTGCCTAAGCAAAACTGGGAAGTTGGAGGATGACCTTGATGCTTGATATTTTTTGACTCCATTTTCATACTAGAAAATCTATAGAGTAAGTTTCTGCACTTTTTAAGCACCCACCTTTTTCTTTTTATCCAAAGATTTGCTAATACATATTTTCTTGTTTTGTTTTTCTTTAGACCTTTTTTAAACTTACAACTGTTCTCCTGTAGGTGGAATTTCAGGTTGGTAGCAGTAGGGGTAGGGGACTATGGCTGGCTAGGGAAATATGTATTCATTTTTAAGCCAAGGAAAATATTACAGCTGCTGAATAAAATCCAGAAAAAATATTTTTTTTTCCACATTTTATCAAACATCACAGTTAGAAGAAATAAAGTGAACAGATTGAATGTCAGTGTATAGACTACTGTAATGTTTCTATTTATGGAACAACTTGGCCCCTAGTATTGACTGGGCCCAAGTCCACCCTCCCCTGCTGCACAATAATAATTCTGTTCCTGTTTAAGTTTCATCCAGATCTGACAGTCTTAGCATTCTTTTCCCTGTTTACTCTGTGTTCTCATACATTTTCGATTTATGACTCTACATCGACTGCACCTTCCTACATAGCACAGACCAAAGCTTGATAAATCCAGACACCTATCAAATCACTGGCTACCTCATGTAGAGGCAATAGTAATTTTGTTTTCACACTGCAGTATTAGATTTTCATCATTAAACACAGAGGTTATTATATAGAGTTAATCATATCCCAGTTATTTAGTGACACACTTTGAGAGAGAGAGCTATACTTTATGCCAGTATAATTATGTGCATGGGCTTCCTTAATAACAACTGCAGAAACAGTTTGATCAACTGCATAGAGAGAATCATTGGTACTGATCTCTGCGTTCTATGTGCCAGGGTTCAGTGTAGGGCATCCTGCTTGGCAGTAGAGGAAAAAAAGCATTTGAGCAGGTGGCATTCCTGTAGTAAAGCACTGATCTGTGAGATTGCCTCTTCAGTCGACCTCCCTAGGTAGTGAATGGTAGGTACAGCCAACAAGCTGGCACTCTACTTTGGTCCTGGAAAGCACGGCTGAAAATCAGGATCTCCATAAACCAAGCAAAGCAATTGGTATTGATGCCACTGCCCTCCTTCTATTGTCTGTGCCAGTAATCTGTTGCGGAATTCTATTGCTCATTTCTTTCCAGTTAATTCCTATAATTGTACTCTGATTCTGTTATTTGGGTACATTTGGTGTTTATTTTGCAAATTGAGCAGACCTATCATTTTAATATAAAAACGCCATCACTAAGTATATTAACTTATATTCTGATGCTATTCAAATTCATTAGCACACCTACTGGAAAAAAATCCCTATATGGGTTTAAATAGCAACATGGGGTAATTTTGTTTTAAGGCAATAGCTGTTAGCTTTAATAACCTGTTAGAATTAAGATGGCAAGTCTTTGGTTATACATATTACTGAGCAAGGACAATTGTTCTTTTTTGGCTAAGACCCTAATCTATCTATCATCTATCTATCTATCTATCTATCTATCTATCTATCTATCTATCATCATCTATCTATATCTATTTATCTATCTATCTATCATCTGTCTGTCTGTCTATCTATTTGCTTGTCTATCTGTCAATCTCTATAATTGTTACATTTAATGGTGTACTGTTACATGTGTTGCTCCCTATAACCCAAAAGCTAGGTTTCAAGGCGAGTAATTTATATTAAGGAAACAGTACATTTTGATTTAGGCATGCTGTGTGTATGTATTTCTGGGGGGGGCGATAATGCTGATTAGGGGAGGGAGAGTTCCTTCCTTTCAATTTGTCAAGCTTTCTTTCAAAGACCTGCCAGAGAAGAAAGGGCAATTAATAGGCTTGAAGTCATTTCCGATGTGTCAGTATTTCTACCTTGCTTCCAAGTGATAATGTTCACTGGCTTCAGGCCTCACGGGAGCCTTCCATCTTATTAACTTGTCTAGGAGAAACAGTGAGTGGGGACAGCGTGGGCCAGTGGGTGACAGGAAATAAAGATTTGTGGAGTGGAAAGCTGTAAACACTGGGGTAAACCAAGGAAGCTCCGGAACATGACTGAAGGGAAGCAAGCAGCATTCCTTAACTTCTCATAAGGGAAGAGACTGGATAAATGTGTTACTGGAACACCAGTTTTAATTAACAGGATTCCCTCTCCTGCATAGAAAATCATTGCTAAGCTACACATCCCTACACTATTGTCTATTCATTCTGTGTCTTATATATAGGATTTTTCACAAATGTAGGGCAAAATATTATATAAGGTTTTATAAAAAGAAAAAAAAAAAAAGATGCTATCTTTTAATAGGATTGATTTTGTGACTAAATAAAATACTTCTGAAAAGCGATTCATTCTGCCACATATTTAGGGTAGAACTGTTGTTTAGGGTCTGCTGTTTATAGGGTATTGTGTTGTGCTTGTGAAGCTACATAAATAAAACTTGCTGGTTATACTGTCTCCAAATGGGGTTTACACAAAATAAATCGACCTGTTATAAGATAGCCAGTCCAAAACCTGTTGAATGTAATTCTTATATCACAGAGCTGCAGTGACAAGTTACAGCTATAAATCATGAATGTTAACCAAAGTTTCTCTAAAAATGTCATCTATTCTTTTTTTAATGTGGAATTTCTGTAGAATTGTTCCTGATATTCTAAATGCAGGATCGTCACTAGAAAAGCTAAAAAAAAATTTGCATTACAAATGTCCATAGAGCAGAAATTCAGTACAGTACTTTTCTTATAACTTGACAGTTCTGGTGTTGTTGAGCCTTACTGCAGAATTTGGATTCTTGAGAAACAACCCTTACTCTTTGGCCATAGGGCATAGTGTATTTGCATGCTCTCCTCTTTAGACATATACAAGCTGATCCCTTTTGACAAGCTTGCAGAAAAGGACAGACTACGATGCAAACTGTCCTTTCAACAACACCTGTATTTATCCAATGATAACCATCGTCTAGCCAATAAGTTCAGCAATAATGATATATTCATTTAAAATGGGGAAGAAAGCCAAGAGATTCTGTATGACTACATCGAGTGAGACTTGTTTACTGCAACAGTTTCCATTGCTGTATTGTACTTTCAGAATTTGGTACTGCTGCTATCCCCAATGTTCAGAGCCTATCACTGACTATGATGATAGGATATTGAATATTGGCCAAACAGGAGGATGCTGCCTACATTCTCTGTTCATTATTAAACTAAAACACGTACCATCACTATAGTTCTACTCAACTACAGTTGTAGAGCTACAGACTGGACATTCCAGGCCCAAGACATATATTAGCAGCTTGATATTCTTCACTTGTTTGGTTTCTGAATTTAAATTGTGACCTAAATATTTTATTTTAAAAGCTTTTACATTTTTGTATGTATGGTTACAGTAACTGTAAATCTGATATAACAGTTGGTGGTATATGCCTACATGACTGGCAGCTGGATGTGCAGGTTCTCAGTGCTAAACATGCCCATGTGTAGAGCAAAGCATGTGGGAATCGTTTGAACTGTGTCATATGTTCTGATCTTGATTTGTGATATAGGGCTATGATTCATGGCACTGGAGTACTTCATGCCTCTTGATTGTCCTTCATGCACTTTGCAAATATAGAATTGCTTCAAAATACAACCTGCACAGGCAAGCAGACTTTTACTTTTCAGGGTAGTTGGCCATTCCTGATCTGTGATTTATACATTTGTTAACATTACTGGTTACAGTACAGTAGAGCATCATATACAGGCATCTCCCATAGACTCCATTATAATCAAATAATTAAAAAATGATTTCCTTTTCTCTGTAATAAAAAAAAATACCTTATACTTGACCACAACAAATATCTAATTAATCCTTATTGAAGGCAAAAACATTCTATTGGGTTTATTTCATGATATGGAGATCCAAATATCTAAATTATAATTATGGAAAGACCCTTTATCTGGAAAGGTCCTGAGCATATATATATATATATATATATATGTATATACAGCTTCTTAGCTACTTAGAATGCAGCAGAGTTGCTTCTTTTGATCTTCTCCAAAGGGAACCTGTTCTTTTGTAGAAATATTTGTGCAACTGGTTCATATGTGATCCCCATTGTGTTATAGGCACCTGATTCTTCAACGTCTTTCCTTGTCTCCTTCTATTTTATTTCCTGCTTTCTTTGGTCACTCTGTATGCCCTTCATTTGTTTACAACCAGTAGGATGAAATGTATGTTTTGAACTGGGGTTTCGTTTGATGAGGTGGCCTGGGAGATGGTCCTGTTCCACCAAGCTCCCTGGCAGCCCAGCCGAAGCCTAGTAACATGAGTAATCCCTTCAGTGTCACAGAGCGTCTGTTACATGGTGGAATGGGAGAGAATTAGAAACTCATTTCTCTCGTTTATTCTGAAAGCGGAACATGAGCGCCTTGAGTGACATTGATTATAATTGATGAATTTTGACCTTCAAGAAAGGCACGTGCTTAATACAGAGCATTATTTCTCTCTCTCTCTCTTTTTCCATTGTAACTTTGTTGGTGTAAATAAAGGATGCTTGATCCAGAAATACAGGCAAACAAGTCACTTAGTGAGAAATGTTGTAATGAACACAGGTGAACGAAGCTAAAGCTAGCATTTGTCTTTCAGTATATCCCCCAGCTATTATCTGTTTAAGAGAAAGAAAATCTTTACAGTTTTTATTCCTTGACAGCTCTGATGCTGTAACTTTGCACCTACACCAGACACATTTTCACTTATAGCACTGAAAGGGATGGCATGAGATAATGATTGACTATATCTTAACTCATTTCTACCTGGGCCTCAACGTGTTTAATGTAGCTAAGCACAAAGTCCAATATATTGTAATGTATGTATTGCATAGTGAGCAATTGAAATGCCTTAATTAACTGAATCATTATTATTCAGCTGCATTATCAAATATGTCCTACTGGAAGGGCAATTGTAGCTCTATTTCTGACTGCAGAAGCAATAATTACCCCTCACTGTATGTATTTTCTGAATATGACTCAGTAGCCTTGTTGTATGAGAGTAGGCATATATATCAGTTTGTATGTACTCAAAGCCCACTCTGAGCAATGTGCATAATGGACATTTTTTGAGAGGACGGAAAGGGTGAATGAGGGCATGGTGCACCTGTCCTAACAGATTATATAATAGCTCATCTGTAGAAAATGGGACATGCAGCCATTGGGTAATGCATCAGCTGAAAACATCAGAGTGTGGAAACTAGTTTTTTTTATTAGAAACATTAAGGAACTTCATTGAAATTGGGAAAACTATATGTTGAGCCATTGCGAATCTTCTATTACCAAGATATTTATATGTGGTTTTTAAATGAAATGTTATTACTGGTTCTGCTAGATAGTCAATTAACCAGCCCTGTAGGACTCCCTCAGTGGAGATATGGGTAAAGCATACCTTCCAACATTTAAAAAAATATAAAGAGGGACAAAAAGAAATGGCACGCGTGGCAATTTTTTTTTTACCACACCCACTTTGTGACCACACCACCTAAATACCACACCCATTTTACTAAAAAATCAGGACAGTTGGGAGGTATACAAAGGGGATTTTGATTCTAGTTTCAGAGGGTGCATATAGTCCAGCAAACATACCTTTTCTTCCCTTGGCAAACACAACACATACACGCAGCCTATTATTCTTGCATCCCCAAAACCCTGGCTAGGAGAAAACCCTTAAGCTGGCCACATCATGATGATGTGTTCCTTGCCCCATGGGTCTCTGTAGATTTGCTCTGTGATCAGAATGTTAGCCAACAGTCAGCTCTGCTTGTCTGGTGTCAAATTCATTAGAAGCCAATTGGCTTCTGACACTGGGAGGAAACTGGAGCACCCAGAGAAAACTCATTCAAACAAAGGTAGGACATACTAACTCCACACAGAATAGAACCCTTGAGGGAATCAAACCCAGGACCCCAAAAGTGTGAAGCATTCCTTGCCCGTATTCACCAGATGCATCTGTCAGAAGGACATATGCAGTTCATCACTCACCTTTGGCACTGGGAGGACATCCAGAAAACATAGAAAGTTGGGAAGTCTGTGGACATGATTAAGTGTTTGCGAACTACTGTACAAGCTCAGTGACATATACACAGAAGGTTATTGGATACAGTATGCTTTATTTGTATAGCTCAGTGGTTAGCACTTCTGCCTTGTATATACTTGTTGTATTTCCGTAGGTTTCCTCCGGGTGCTCCAAACTCCACACTCCAAAAACATACAGGCAGGTTCATTTAATATGTGTACTATGTAATAGGGACTTTACATTGTAAGTCTACTGGGACAGGTACAGATGTGAATGATGAACAATTTCTATCAAGAACTGTGTAAAAGTATAAATAACCCATAAAAATTATTGTTAAAATGGCTGTGGTTATGGTCTCAGTGGCCTAGATAATGCACAACCAAGGAACTGTAATAGGAGGATATGGACCTCTCTCTGTTTTAGACATGCTTCAGATTCCATTGCAATGTATTTAAACAGACCTAAAACAAATGTTGGTCTGTGTATAATAGAAGCATTTGTGCTTTGATTCTACTTTGCATATGTTGCTTGCTAAATTTTCGCTTGCAATGAGGCCAATGAAAATCCTTGCCAAACCCATTTATGCTGTTTAACAGGTGTTTTACTGACATTTAGAACTACTTCCATTTCTTTTTTATAGGCAATAATGTAATTTGAGGATCAGCCAAGATTTCTATACAGCCATGTGTACATACTTTTTGCATCGAGGAACAAGTAGTACAAAAGAAAAATCGCATAATCATATAACATAATAAAATGATCTAAGAAAATATATATAATATACACATTGCTTTTATTCTTCTGTCCCAGAATTGACTAAATAAAATTCCCTTTTCTGTAATATTAGTATTTAGAAGTCAAATAGAATCTTAAGTAAAATATTCTGTGTACACTTTCCACTTTTCTATTTACTTCACTTACTATTTTGAAGCAGAAATGACAGTTTTATGTCTTTTAGTGCAAGTATTTACCAGCTTTGCATGTTGTTCAAAAATCACTTTGGCCCATTCTTCCAGGCAAAATTGCCTCAGGTTGTTCAGTTGTTGTTAGTTGGATCACACTTATAACACCTCCATTTTCAAATGGTTCCACAGATTCTCATTAGGGCTAAGATCAGGACTTTTGCTGTTTTGTTGCCACTCCAATGTCACTTTGTCTCTAACCATGCTTTAACTGAACACACAGATACAGGTTCAAGTATTTCCATGTATTTGAAGACATTTTTTGCCCCCCACACCAGTGCTATGATTCATGTTTGTGCTCCTTCTTGTACAGTAGACTTCCGATGCACGTGCATTGCAAGTCCCTTTCCTGACTCAACCACAATTAACAATTTTTTTATCACGGCCTTGCTTGCCCTGGGCCCTCCCCCTTAAGCTGCTGGCTCAAGAACAAAGAACAATGGCCCATTCTTGATATCAATCCAATTAGGAAGCTGAAGCAGTGTTTGAACCTTGAGGAACACACGCATCATTCAGTAAACCTTGAACAAATTTAGATTTAAGGAATGGGCCAAAATCCCTCCCAAGCAATATGCAAAGCTGGTACATGTTTACCCCACACTTAACGTTATTATTGCTTCAATATTAAATGTGGAGGATGAATACTTTGGAAGAATAAACTTTGTTCAGTAAAATCTGAGAACTGCTCAAAGGTCTGAGTGCTTTTGCAAGATGCTATATGTGTGTGTGTGTGTGTGTATATATGTATAATCCACAAAAAGCCCAGCAACACGGGGATTTTTTAGTGAAAAGCCAAATGTGTGTTTAGTAGGAACATACAGCCAACGTTACATTTCATTCCCAGTTGGAACCTTTCTAAAGCTGCCTTGAGAAAGGTCCCAACTGGGACCAAAACGTGACGTTGGCTGTATGTTCCTACTAAATACACATTTGGCTTTTCACTAAAAAAATCCCGGTGTTGCGGGGCTTTTTGTGGATTCTATATTTTTTACTGTGGACCTGAGTAGAATTTTTTTGAAGCAGAGTGCTACCCTATGGATATATATATACAGGTATGGGATCTGTTATCCAGGATGCTCGTGACCTGGGGTTTTTCGGGTTAAGGGGTCTTTCCGTAATTCGGATCTCCTACCTTAAGTCTACTAAAAAAATGATTTAAAAAGTAATTAAACTCAATAGGATTGTTTTGCTTCCAATAAGGGTTACTTATATTTTAGTTGGGATCAAGTACAAGGTACAGTTTTATTATTACAGAGAAAAAGAAAAACATTTTTAAAAATGTGAATTATTTGATTACAATGGAGTCTATGGGAGATGGCATTTCCGTAATTTGGAACTTTCTGGATAACGGGTTTCCGGATAAGGGGTCCGATACCTATATATATATATATATATATATATATATATATACACACACACATTGTATTTCTGTTTTTTCTTTCTCCCTGTGTTTCTCAGGGTTATTTTAGGAATAACTGGAAACACAGTGTAAAAGATAAATGTACCATATACGAACAGTGTGTGCCTCTCCAGACTGTCTTCTATTGTTTACAGTATCATGCCAGAGATTTAGGGTCATTGGAACAGAACGTAATGTCCCTTCCCTGTTGCCTTTTTCCTTGTGCCTGGCCCCTCCCAGCCTGTGCGGCCTTTTTGTCCCTTTGTGAAATAAAAATAAATCCTATAGGAGCCACTTTTACCAATATTTCCCCATTTATAGACTGACAATTACAAAGTGGTTAAATGCTCCACTTATTAATGTAATGTACATGAGGAGGCCGGCTTGTACTAATGAGTGCAGGATTACAGTCATTCACAGCGCTGTTCAGTAATAAGTTATGAGAGGGGAAGCCGCAAGGCATTACAGCTAATTGATATTTCTTTTTAATATTCAACACAAATTAAATTGCATCCCATAATCTAAAAAGGAGCTTGCCTTCTCTCTCTCTCCACCTTTTTTTTAATGAAAATTCCCTTGTGCCTTTTATTCAGCCACTAACCTATCTAAAAGGCAAAGTTTACTTTCAGTAACCAGCTTCAGTTCTTAAAAAAATAAATAAATAAATAAATGTAAATGAGGGCTACGTGAAATTGCTCTTTTTTCCCCCCCTCAACGTATGCTAATGTCATTTCCATAAGGTAAATGGGGGGCAATATTATCTCTATGAAATTCTAATAAAGCCTCATTATATGTGGATAGAATTTAGTATCAGACGGCTTGCCTTTCTGTCTGTATCTATATCCTGGATTCTTCTAGCTAATTGCCTGCTGATTACTTGAGAGACAGGCACTGCTAATGTTGGCCTTGAGGATGAAATTATCTGCTAAGGCTTCTGTCATCTCACAGGTGGGTAGCAAGTGAGAAGTGTTGGGGGGTTGCTTTAGAATTTCTATTCATTTACTATTATTTTTACAAGTGAATAAGAAACAGAGCAATAAAATGCTGCATAGGCAAGTGAAAGGATATGCGTTCCCAGAGAATTTTTTTCTCCTGCACTGATATGCCGAGCTAGTGAGCGCAGGTGTTGAGGTTAATAGGAATAAATTTCCCAATTGGCCATTTGCTGGAGGGATGCCTGGATAGGCTGTGTAGGTAGAGGAGATTTCAAGATGGGATGGAAGGAATAAAAAGTGATTGATATTTGTGTAACAGAGAAGTCATTTTTGTTACTGTTGCACCTAAAAGGAGCAGGAGCATAATTAAAATTGTGCCAATGTAGGAATATGTCCCTAGTTTACAGACCCTTCCTTTGCTTCTGAACTGGCACAAGTGGGCAAAAGGGCAGCAAGAGGGACTGGTAGGGGTCTGGCTACTAGAGACTTTTTATTTGAAATGGAGTTGGCAAGGGCAGCAAGAGGGCAGCTGTAAGTAAATGCTTCTGCTTCCATTTCATTCAGTTACTGGCCAGATATTTTATGTAGGGAAATACTCTTTAAATGCTAAAAACATGCTGCATGTGCATCTATATATGTGCTTGGGCTATGGCTGAAATGGTTTTGGTACAGTAGCATATAATGTCAGCAGTTTATAGTATTCAGTAGTATGTACAGTACAGTGCTACACAGATGTTGTCGAGGGAAGGACACTCCCATTGTTTTTAGAAATGTTTGTATGATATCGGGTGTATATGTAATATAGTGGGAGATATTCCCTAAGCCTATTTCATAAATAAATGGACATTCTTCTATAAAAGGCATTGGTGTTAGTGTGCCTATGTTCCCACTTTAGTTTCTCTTTTTTCAAATTTTAATTTAGTAATATTTTTGGGATCAGTGCACCTTCCAAATAATTCAGGAACCAGGAATTACTGGTGCCAATTACCATATAAAGAATTTTGAAGCACAGATTATTTTGTCAGTGGGAGGTTTAATACTTGGGACATATTTAGTTTTACTGATGATCTGTTATACAAACTTTATATAATCTTGACAAGAAACAATAACATAATTACCAACATCTGAAGGGGTACTTCTGCTACTGGTCTGAGTTGTTACATGATGCTTCCTGCAAGTTGGCTCCCTAGAACCTTTCTACCGTTTCAGGATATTACTATTGTATTGTATAATATTGTTTTCTTTTTATGACTGGTATGGAATCTGGTAATAGTAAAAATGTTACTGCTCATTTGCAGTTAGTTAGTTTTAAAGCCTGGGGCGTTTCCTCGGGGAAAAATCCCTGAGGAAGATAACAAGGATGTGATTGAAAAGTTGGAATTTCTTTTTGTTTATGAAAATCAGTTACTCCAACTGAGCCTGTTGAGTGCAGTACTTTTTTGTTGCTCTGTACACATTTTACCTGCACCCAGGCATGCTGTGTTTTTGCTTGGTGAGTGCTACTCCATTCTCTCTCTCTATCATTTTGCTGCACAATGTATTTAAGCTGAAGTAATGTGTTTTTTAGGAGATTTAGGTAACTCTGACATCCAGTCTGCTGGAAAATGTACTAGTCCACTTAGTGTTAAATACTGGAGAAGCCAGAACCTCTCATCACTGATTAGTAGAGCAGCGGAAATTTTTAGCCCTGATTACAGGAATCTTTTTTATGTGTAGTGAAAGTGCAGTTTGCATTCTTAAGCACTGTATGACAGTCTGAAGACAGATGTTAGCGGTGACTTGACAGTGTGAGGTAGAACAAGTTAACTTTCACTCAACATGTTACATTACATTGTTCTGCTGCTGACATGTGTATAAATGTCACCAATGGGTAAAAAATGCATAGTCTGGTACACTGAATGTAGGCTAACCGTTAAGAATGTAATGTGTTTAACATATTTGACACAGGAGAAGATATTACCATTGGAGATGGGGTAAAGCAGTAGGCGATGATGATATTTTAAGGCACAATTTAGCACCCATTGAACCCCCGGTCATGTCAATGTGAAACTGGAGTGACAAATCAATCAGGCAGAATTAAGTTCTGCAATGCTGTTCTTATTACCTGCTGGAACTGTTCTACACTTTTAACACACTTTGGTTGGCAAATAAGCTCAGTATTGTGTTGTTTCCCACCTATATGTGCTTATATGTCTAAAAGAACAATTCCGTACATTATAAATGTGAGAAATATTTTAATATTGAATTCATTAATTTATGAATTAATTATGCTCTTTGTCTTAAGTCACGCTAGAAGATTTGGCAGCTGCAAATCCGTTCCCTTTTCTTTTGAGCTACTGGAATATCCATAAAGATGGTGCTCCTGCTCAGTTGGTTGTGGCATTTGCACAATTTAGCCATACTAGTTATCCAATAGTTTATCCAATATCCAATTCAATCTAGTTATCCAGACAAGTCTCAGTGTTTTGTCACTGCTATTTTGCCAGAATATAGGTTGAGGACTTGGCAATGGAACCTATTTGTGACAACACAGCCAAGCTATTTCATTTAGATTCTTTACCAGAGCAAACACTCACAACTATCCCAGAGAACAGCAGCGAAATAAACTTTTCTTGATCCTTATAGCTTCACATGTTGCAGAAAGCACATTAAAGATCAATTTTTCTCATTATTTTCTTTACATGCTTTCTATGAACTGTTATGGAAGAGCTGCACTTATTATTTTTTTCCTCTTCAATTGGGATTTATTTTATTTTTCTTTAAGCATTATGTTCACTTTCAGCATATAGCTGGCTTTTTGATCTATAAAAACTTCTGCATTATTGAGCTTTGGGAAATAAAGTGTTTGTCCTTCGCCCTCCTCTTTCCCTTTTCTGCTCTAAGGCACAAAGCGAGATAATTTATTTCCTCATAAGAGTCCTATATTTATCAGGCGTGTGCAGTCTGGCCGGAATGCTTTGGTGAGGCAGAGGCCCGAGGCTACACTTACTGGACTAAATTTATATTTAAACGTTGTCCTCACTCATGATATAACAGATGAAAGCTACACACCGCATGTCTTTGTACAAAAGCAGGGCCTGCAATTTGAACACGCGTTGGAGTAAAATGCTTTTGGAGTATTTAATAAAATAAAATGAAGAGCCCACTATGTCTCATGAACATGGTTCCAGTCCCAATTTTGGTTTTACAATCATAATATAAAAGACCCATTTCCCCCTCGAAGATTAAAATTGTTCTGGAATTGTTCTTAAAAACCCTTATTGTTCAGGCCTCCTGTGTCTCTGGGATATGGGTGGTAATAAAGATGTACTGAGCTCTGAGGACATACTGAGCGCTGCCCGGCCGCCATGACAACCAAGGAAACGAGCTACATGGAGTATTACTAATGAGGGGCTCTTATTATCAAGAGTTTAGGAAAAGGTTCTTGGAAATGCAGAGAGACATGGTGCAGTAATTATACTTGCTGTTCTTGGAACAAGTTCTGCAGCTTAACAGGGCATTAAGAACGCTTGAGATTCTGTCAGCATTGAGGGATATGAATAGTGCCTATGCAGAAAGTGCATGAAATACGTAGAAAGGGGTACCAAGAAATTAACATCAAGGCATCAAATTATTATGTAACCTTAGAAAGCCCCAAAATAAATTGTTTTAATCTCTAAGAACACTCAGGAACGTTTGGGTCACTGTAAACAAATTACATTTTTGAACCAGATTAGAGCATTAAGAGGTCTCAATTTGCATCATACAAAATGGTCATTTTATATGGCATGTTGTGGTAGAACAGCTTACATCTTACAGCTTAAATCCTTTCATTGAGTAAGAATGAATTTATTGAACTAGAATGAGAGTGTGTATATTGTTTGAGCGAGGCTTTAAATCTCAGCATCAAATACTTAAAAACCTGTTTTTTTTCTAATTAGTAACTGACATAGTTTAGGCCCGCTGATGGTCTTAAAGGAAACCTATACCCCTTCAGGTCTCTTTTATAGTATTAATTGGGGCGGATGACAGCAGGGGCTTGCCTTGGGTGCCCCTATCTTTTGGCCTAGCATTGGGAAAAACACAGGTTAATACTCATTTGTAGACTATCATGGTAATAGCTGTGAAAAGGGAACACACAGCGCAAGCAGGTGATTATAATGGACACATTCCAGTCTGAGACACCCAAAGTACTGGTGTGTGCTTTGCCTGGTTTTGCTAAGTCATTTGAATTTCAAGATACAATAGATCATAAGTTCTCTAGGAACATGCACAAATAATCTTTAAATATTCATCTTTATTTTAGATATTCATTGAATAGCACAGCCCTAATTCTCTCTCAGAATGAACCATGGAGCCTTGAGAGGTCCTGCAGAAAACACTTGCTTTATATGACTAAAAAGTAGCATAGTAAGTGTTGGGAATTGACATAATATTTAAATAAGAGCCCTAGGGAAAAGACATGCTTATATTACAAGGAAAAAGTCTGCACAGTTTGGTCTCAGTCTATTGAGCTGGCATATAATTACCTCCACTCAGTGCCGCAGTTTGTCACCCAGCATCCATCAGTAGGGAAGGCGTTGCTGAAAAATGACACAGTAAGGGAGAACGTAAGAAAGTATTAATATTACTATGATTTCATTCCATTAATAGACTTACCTTTACCATAGAAAAAGGTTTGCAGCCACGTTTTAGCGGGGTTGCTTATGTCACTATGCTTCATGCTTACGTTTATTAAGTGTGTCTTGTCTCAGTGGGACAGTGTAATTGCTTGCACTGCTTGTCTATACGTCAAGCAGTGTCTTGTCTTATATGTCTATATAATTGTTTCACTTTCTTTTTTATCCCATTGAATTTTTTCTAGTCCATTGTTTCTATAGCATACAAAATGTGATTTTCCTAAAAATTAATAGTTCAGTGGTTTACTTTTTTCTTCCTTAGCTAACTTTTCTCATTAGTCTTACTCTTAAGTATAAATCTATCTGTGTCTGGTCAGTCACATTTCCCTGGACATTCTCTTGTTCAGGACTGGCAACCTGTAGGTTCTGGAAAATACCAAAAGGGGCTGCTGTAAGATGCCATAGTCCGTTACTATTTATTGGGCTAGTGGGGGGTTGTTTGAGCCTCTGTGTAATTGAAATGCCTGTGCCTATTTTAAATTTCTGTCTGGGCCTGTTCCTGTTGTTGTTCCTCATTGGTTGCTAAGTTATGAACACTTGGAATCAAAAGTAACTGGGAGGGTCGAGGATGATTATACTCATTGTGCTGAGTGGAGCGTGGTATCTGGTTTTTTTTGCACTTTGCATGCTGATTTCCTAGTCGTAAATAACCCGTTATGTATCAGTATTCCTTTAATAGTACATTTTGTTTATAAAATATTATGTCCTTGTAGTATCCTTTAAGTACAAGGAAACAGCAGTCATCTTATGTGACAGGCAAATGCTCACGTCTCTCGGTAGCAAAATAAAACGGTTTTGGTGCCACTAAAAGATACAGTAGCAACTAGAAATATTTAGTCATTTGTTACATTTCTATGTCAAGCACTTGGTCTTTGAAAAGCACCTTTCCTGTCAGGCTCATCTTTTGCTGGTTGCCCTTTACTTCAGCGTTAAAATGCATTTACAGTTAGCAAATCGTGGGATTCAAGTGACTGAGCAGTCACTGTGATATAGAGCAACGTCCAACTTGCTCATGAACTGATAAGGACACTGTTATAACTATCTTGTATGAAAAAAGCACCAGATTCACTAAGCTGTGATTTTTTTTTATTTATATTGTGCAAGTCCTTAAGAGGTAACACCCTAAAATGTAGTACATAGTAGACAGAGATTAGCCATGTTGGAACATCTGCAGCAGTGGCCTATATTGGCTAGACCGGTGGTGAATACGACAGCCTACCAGGCACATAACTCTTTGAGAGCTCACAAACCTCCTGCTCCCATTTGCCAAAATAAATGGAGCAGAACAAGTGCAGAATAGTCTTCCATTCTCAGCACCATGTATTTCCTCTGTGAGTCGTCCAGTGGACTTAACTAGGCCACACAATAAATGTTGCCTGAAGTGTATAAATACAGACTGTGTAGGGCAGAAATGTCCTTGAAACCTTTTTTCTGGAGCTTGTTTCCACTCTACACAAAAAGTAGAATAAACTGTATGAGAACATTAAAAGCTAATAGGGACCTAAAAGCTATATACGTCATAAATGTTATATATGAACTATATTATTTGTAGAAGGAACCTGTGTACAAATTTTAGATTTAAAAAAAAATCTTTTGAGGGTATTTCTATTGTAGTCAGATTAAGCCAGTAGGATAGAGATAAGATATACCATGGAAAAAAGGAATAAAAGTGCTAGTTTGAATCAAAAACTGAGCGCCAGTGTACCTGTCCAGGCTGCTCTTATGAATAGTGCACAAATCCATGCATGTACTCTATGTTAGAAAACCCTGGGAAAAATAATTTTTCTTATATTTGAATCAATTTACCAAAACAAACACTACTTCGCGCACATGTTGTAGTGCCCACAATCACGCTGGATTTCTAGAAAAGATACTGCATTGTGGCATCTTGCACTCACTTTGTAAACGAGGCCCAGTGACTCTTGAATAGGTGGGTAACTCCATTTACACTGGATACATAAGGAAAACATTGGCTGCTAATGCATCAAATGTCAGCTTTCTTATTTACATTTCAGCTTTATTTATCACTTGACTTGGTAACTCACGCTGCTACTTCTAACCAGCTACTTGTTGCGGCTACAAAAAATACCCTGCTGTAGACTATAGACAATACTGAGAATTGTCTCTGGTAAAACACATGTAGAGACAATTATCAGTATTGTCTATTTTGTAGCCGTGACGGGTAACTACAAGTAGCTCCATGTGTCATTGCCCTAAGGCTGATGGCCCACAGGAATATAAGTTGCCCGCGGTTAAATCTTGGCTACCACGAATGTTTATCTCCCCAAAATGCCTTTCCACTGGCAATAAAGTGAATTGCCGATGGAAAGCATATGCGTCACTTGGCGATTGGTACGTCATAAACCCGCCACTGATGTCAGTATAAAGATGTCAGTTCCAAAGAGACTCTGGAGTGAGTATTAACATTTAAAGTGACAGTGTGCTAAAGGTGTGTGGGAAGATACAGAGACTGTGTTTTTGGGACTAAGTTAAAGAATTTTTCATTAGTGAGATAGCTTGCTCTGGCAAAGTTATTTAGTGAGGCCCGTATTGCCATTTTGCTAGAAGTGTTTCTATATTAGATTTTCCTTTCATTTTAGATAAAGAATTATTTAGTTTATCAAAGACTCTGTGTGTTATTATTATTGTTTCTAGTCAGGCCACCCATAGGTGCATTCCTGTATTCCACTAGGTCAGTGATCCCCAACCAGTGGCTCGGGGGCAACATGTTGCTCACCAACCCCTTGGGTGTTGCTCTCAGTGCCCCCAAACCAGGTAGTTATTTTTATTTTCCTGACTTGGGGGCAAGTTTTGGTTCAATAAAAACAAGATGTACTACCAAATAAAGCCTCCTGTAAGCTGATGGTGTGCATAGAGGCTGCCTAATAGCCAATCTTAGCCCTTATTTGGCACCTCCATGAACTTTTATGGTGCTTGTGTTGCTCTCCAAGTCTTTTTACATTTGACTGTGGCTCACGAGTAAGAAAGGTTGGGGATCCCTGCACTAGGTGGAGGCACTGCACTAATGAGTACCAGGTACCCAGTCTCTCCCAATGCCAATGCAGAGTCATTCAAGTTTGTCCCATGTCATCAGGTAAGCACCACACATGGAGTGTAACAGTAGGGGTACCAATCGGGTTACATTTATATGTATGCATATAACCATGGCAAATAGGTTATCCAGCTACATAGCTAAAATTGTTCTAGCTGTAAACATAGATTTGCTGTCTAAGTTTCAAGAATAGGAAACAAGTTTCTGTTTTTTTAAATACTCTGAAGAAGCTAATAAAGTGTTATGAAGTTTCTACAAAGGTTAGCAACCCTGCCTTCTCCCCATTGATAGCAGATACACAAAAGAAGTGCAGTGGGTGTTGGTCTGGTACCACTGGTTTAGGGACATGCTGAGATTCTGATCTCCACCCCTATTGCCTCTAACCTGTAGCACAGGGGCCCTGCTGAGGCTGACCTGAGTACATGCTGCTTTGGCCTTTCACCTAAATGTTGCATGTACTGTGTTAGCTGGCTTATTCCTCAACACAGGAACAATTAACCTCACTGTGGCATCTGTCTGCCTTGAGATTGTGAAACCTTGTAGAGTTAATATCAAAGATTAGCAGTCTCTTAAAGTAAGACTGATTCAGTACAAATAGGGGGGGGGGGGGAATGGATTAAGATGGCCGCCAACTTGTGTCTGTTTCACAAGACAGGATCACCTTGCAGCTTGAGTCCTGAATCCATTAATATTCTTTGATTTCACCCTTTCTGCTACTGCTGAGGATTGTCAGTCTCCCCCAAATCAAACTGAGAAAGGAATTTTTGCTTTCAGCCAGATAGAATAATGAAATGTCGCTCCTCATGATCACTGACAGCTGTTGAGGAAATGTACCTTTACACAACCGGTTTGCACTTTAATATATATTAACCGTGCCTTTGGGACAAATCCAATCAGCTCATCTACAAGCTATTATCTGGCTGTCATTGTAGATGACAGAAATGAGTTTTTAGAACTGTGTTTATGTAGTTGACATTTTTCATTGTTTCATCCGCTCCATATATGCATCTAGGAAAGTGATTGCTATAATGCAATCTATCATTTTACTTAAAGTATACACAGTAATTGTCTCATCTTCCTCTACGATGCTGTATTGCTTCTCTTTGTCTAATGACATCTTCCTCTTGCCTGTTGTTTTCACACAGCCATCTCTTTCACATTTAATATAGTGTAAGGACAGTAATGAGAATGTCTTTCAGCCTATACTTCAAAATAATACTTGGCTAGGGTTGTGCCACCTGTCCTGCTTTTCACTGGGCAGCTACTGTTATGGTTTCATAGCTTTGGAAGACTGGACATTAAAAATACAGAGTTTCGTAACCTGCAGGTAAAAAAGAGAGGATATCGTTTAAATAGGCTTAATAAATCAAAAATCAGAAAGTTTGCTTTCACTGGAGAGAAATTATGCATATAATTATCATAACAGCTTATTCATTTGGGCTTGAAAATATTGTGTAAAAAGAATTTTTAGAAAGAGTAGAGTTTAGAGTAGAATACATTTACACTCCTCTCTACAAAATAACACTGCTGCTTTGCTTTATTTCAAGGATTCTAGATATACACTCAGAACACTAGTCTTATAAGACACATGGCTTGGTCCTTCTAATGAAAGAATTGTTTTTATCAATGTAAACAGGAGAAGCCCATTTAATTAGGAGAGTGGGGCAGATAGGTGAGCTTTGCGAAGGCAGGTACAACAAAACCAATGAACTTTTAAATGGCATAAATGTATGAATTCTTATATTTTAAGTTGAACTTTTTGTATACAGGTCTTGATTGGGATTCCAAATAGGCCCTGGCATTTCAAATACAGAGAGAGGCCCAAATAGCCCCCAACAGGCCCAAAAAATAGTGACTGTCTATGGCATCTTGCAACAGCCTCTGACATTTGCCACAATCCACATTGTGTAGGTCTAGAACTGACGGGTCTTTTCAGTTTCAGTTATGGACTTCCTGAATTGTTTTCTTATACATTACAGTGCATGTTTGTGGTATTATTCACTGCTATGCGTTTTCTTAATGCACACACTTCTATTTGCCTTTTCTTTCTGCCTCTCTTTTTTTCTCTCTTTGTCCTTTGCCACTTTTATCCCAGTGGCTTTGATTATGAGCCTGTTTGCACAGAAAGACCTGATCATATCTCTCACCTTGCAGCTTGCCTATGGTTGTGAACAAAGATCTATCGCCTTCAGATTTAGGCTAAATGGGGTTTATAGGATCTCTGTGTCCTATAGATTTTCTAAAACTTAACTGATATTGTGTTCTCCATTAGTTGCCACTTTGTTCCTTAATTTTATTTTGCACAGACTCATCAGACTCATCTTCAGACCTGCATTACTGAAGTAATACTGGAATTGTTTAAAGATTGGCTCCTTATTTAAACATTATATCGTGCTTCTTTTATTACATTAGAGCAATCATTATATTTTATTCCCTTCCCAGTCTCATAACTGGATATTCTTCTTTTTGATGACATTTAAAGGGTAAGCAAATACCCAGACTTAGAAAAATACTTATGTTATAAAATGTTTTTCCCAGTGTTTTACACTAAGAACTAATTGTGCAACATACATCTGTGAAAATGAAGGTAACTTTATATAGGGCAGTGATACTTAAGGCTGGGACCCAGACTGGGTCCCCTTGCTATTTGATCCCGAAAATATGGTGAAATCTTCTGCTACAATAGACAATAGTAACTAAAAAAAGGTGCATCATTAATTCAGCCCTGTGTTTATCTACTAGTGGCTACACCAGTAGCAACAGATTCTTCTTTATATTATTAATATTTTTCCCATTTTCCTTTGATTTGGGGATCATAATGTGAAAAAAACAACCTGCATGATTGGTTCTTCTGCAAGGAGAACATAATGCCATAAAAACCTGGTCTAGTTATTGAGATCCTTTATCAAATACAGATATCACGAGGTAGGCCCCTGTTAGCATGTTCTATGGATTTTTCTTCCAGTGTTTTTGTTTCAAACAAATGTCATAACTGTACCTAAAATTGACATGTACCTTTCTGAAAGAAAGTGTGTGATTTGAATTGCAAAAAGCTCAGAATTTACAGAAGAAGCACGAAGGGTATGAGGTGTATAAAAGTTGTTCTGAACAGATGATCCCCG
This sequence comes from Xenopus tropicalis, assembly GCF_000004195.4. Taxonomy (NCBI): domain Eukaryota; kingdom Metazoa; phylum Chordata; class Amphibia; order Anura; family Pipidae; genus Xenopus; species Xenopus tropicalis. The sequence continues at coordinate 104,141,329 of NC_030678.2, read as the reverse complement.
TAATACAGATGGTCTTTGCGCAATACTAATTGAACCTCTACAACGTGGTTTTGTATGTATTGTGCATAGTTGATGGGGTGTTTGCCTTTGATGCAACATCTAAGAGTGTCTTTGATGTCACCCAAGATTTGCATGTCCTCATGTAATGATAGATCATCTGATCACCCAATCCCCTGATTCCAGCTAATTACCATGAAGACCTCATCTTGTCCTGTCTCCTAACTTAGGGCGGCAGTGTACACTCTTTTATATATCATTAATGCCTTTGAAAAGATTTTAAAACACTTATGCCATTCGATTGGAATGGAGACTTGGCATATCAGAGAGAATAATCTAATTACTATGAAGTCAGTTCAGCAGCTCCTTTTGTATCCCGTGATTAAATAAGTGGGAAAATGGCTTGAAAATTAGGTGCTAGAACGACCCAATTACATTCTGTAGCTTTTTGTATTCAATTTCATAAACAATTTTGCTCTTCGCTGGTTAATCAGTGAATGCCTTTTTTCCCCGTTTGAAAAGCACTTTTGAAATTATAATGCAATTAAATTGTGTGTGGATGTTCTGGCACAGTGAGTGTGAAAGCTGAGGGGTTGGCAGACCGCCATGTTGTACCTTGACAGTAATGAGTTCCTGAGCTGCCAGCTTGCAAGTGTCATTCATAATATTGTCCATGCTGGGTTACTATCAAGTTCAGTAGCATTAACCTCTTCTGTGCTTTTGGCTACACTTCACTGAGCTTCAAATAGCATGTGATTCTCTTGCTTTTCTCTACACAAGTGACCCCGAAAGCCCCAGCTAGTTAAAGAAGGACATTCTAACAAGTGAGCATGTCATGGGAATGCTTGACAAGTAGACTTGCTATGTACTCCTTCCTCATGTAATAACATGAACTCTTTCTCTGATTCCTGCTGAAAGGACATAAGCTGCGTTCAAAGGGCATTATGCAGCCAAAAAAGGTCAGTCAATGGTCAGTGTTTGGCTGAGAGTAAATGCATCCATAATAATTCAGTGCAAACTTTCGACTGACAAGTCCACACTGATCTGTTTATCTATCTTGGGGATTAGCACTTAGACAAATGATTTCTGCTGTGCCTGAATTATAGAGACCTGGCTAGCACAGTGTAAAAAATAAAGTGATAACAGAAATCCTTGAAATAAAATGTCTAGGGGGCATGACAAGAAAACCAAGTATTTTATTAGAAAACTCTTTTTAAATATTAACACCATAAACAAATAATATCTATACTGGAGACAGAATACTGAGGAGCGATTTTATCAATTATCAAGTATTTTTTTTTTTTTACCAATCCCTAATTTTGATTACTGATTGAAGATTTGCAGGGATTCACAATTTAGAGAGGCGTTAGAGCTCAGTGCTGTTGCTAATCTCTAATACCACATAGAGCAGAATTTTATTGAAACATCAATAAATATCAAACTGCTGGCCAACATGCAGTCTAAATAAACAAAGAAATAGTAGAAATAGAAAGGTTTTTTTTTTATAAATTTCTTGCTCCAAATTACGGGAAGGCCATCTCACATAGACTCCATTTTAATCAAATAATTCACAAAAAGTATTAATTAAAAATTAAGCATTCTGCATAACAGTTCCCATACTTGTATCTGCTGTCTATCTATCTATCTATCAAAAGTCCATACGCACAGACTTAGAAATTAAAAATGGAGAGGCAACTTGGAAAAGGCAGAAGCTTCCAAATAAACTTTCAAAAAAGCCTATAAATTCTTTAAATCCTTATTGAGGTCTCTCATGTCTGGGAATCCAGTATTGGTCACTTTGGTCTAGAACAGTGATTCCCAACCACTGGCTCGTGAGCAACACCAACCCCTTGGATGTTGCTCCCAGTGCCCTCAAACCAGGTAGTTATTTTTGAATTCCTGACTTGTTGATTGAATAAAAACAAGATGTACTACCAAATATAAGCCTCCTGTAAGCTGATAGTCTGCATAGAGGCTGCCTAATAGAGGCTATCTTAGCCCTTATTTGGCACCTCCAAAACTTTTATGATGCTTATGTTTTTATATTTGACTGTGGCTCATGAGTAAGATAGGTTGTGGACCCCTGGTCTAGAATTTCACTAGGTTATATTATTTATTTCTATTTAAATATCTGTTAAGCAGGATGCCCACTCTATCATTTTAGTTCTCAGTAGCTCATCAGCTGATTTTGTGCCAGAAAAACCTGTGCTAGGATCTTAGGAAACTTCAAAGGGTGCAGCAGACAGCAGTGACGGAATGGCTTAGCCGTGTATCTGAAGAGGAAATTAACCCCCTGTAGCTGAGAGTGGCTGGGTACAGAGAGAGACTGTCATGACAAGTCTCAGGCTTTCATGTTTACTAAAATCAGCATCATCCGGCATCTTTTCTTGGTTTCTACAAGAATGTTAATCAGAATGCTTTCCAGTCTAATCTCCCACACACAAAGATTTGACTTGCTATCAAGACAGGCTTTAGGGATCCTACTTCCTGGTTTCTATGGATCAAACTTGAAGGTGTAGAAGGCAAGGCTTGAGAAGGGCATGTTGATATATGCTGTATTCTAGATTAAATTCTTGGCACAGAACATTACACTGGTGTTCTGGCACTGCTGCCAACTCTAGCCTATTAATATGATTTTGATGTGTTTTGGTATTCCTAAAGGCAGCTTTCAGCGATCTCTGATATCTACCTCTATAATTTACTAATCCCCTCCAGGAATTATGGCGCCTACCTTGCACTGAATGCTTTTTAGTTTTGTCTTCTGATTTCAAAGGAGGGAAGTTTACAGTCAGCACTTTTGTTTTTAGGCCAGGGTTTTATTTCATGTATCTATGTGGGTTAAATTATTTTCAGAAGAAGCTAAAACTGGTAAAACCAACAGTATAAACTGAATTGTATAGTTTTTTGGAAAAAATGATAGACTTCCTAACTCCACCGTTGCTTATATAGCTTGTACCATAGCAAGGGTAAGATGGCCCAGCATCCTCCAGCAGTGTTGACTTTTAAATCTTTTCGGTGCCCAAGGCTAAGGGCAATGACACTTGGGTTGTTTATTGCCTAAATAAAAGCATGTGCAACAAAATGACAGAAGTGTTGTGCCTCTGCTGGCATTGTAAATTGCTGTGGGCAGTATCTTCGCACAATTACATGATTTGAATAATTTAGCCACACCAATTTATATTTCTGGCAAATAATTTTGCTGCTTTAACACAGTTGACAAAATAACCCATGTGTCATTGCGAGAGAGCAATAAAGAAACACTTCCTTGTGAATATGGTGAAAAAAACCTTTAGAAAGTGTGCAGAATTCCCTATACAGAAACATGTGCACATAAAAAATCCATAATAGTAGTCCATAACATCCTAGTGTAATGCTATTCACAAAATCCAAACCCATTGATACTGTTGGTTGGTACTACAAACCCAGAATTCAGAGAAAGCATGATCCAAAAACAACCAAAACAAACACTGCATATAATACCATCCCAAATCTCCAGGGGAATTATCACTTTTATAAATGTGGGTACTTACAAACCCACATGTGACTAGCACATCTTGTATATCTCTGTAGCAACAGCATATCTATTATAATGTCACCCAATCTCTGTTGGAGAGTAGACTTAATTAAACACTGTCTTCCTCTCTTCTGGCAATGCGACATGAGGTCAGGCCTGGACTTTCATTCATTTGGTTTTCCCAAATGTTGCTCTCATATAATTTAGCAGAAGCCAGTTGATTAACAGACCTTGTGGAAAACTAACTAATTTGCTTAAAGGGTAACAAAAACTGCTGATTTTTTTTATAGGTCAACTGCTAAACTTACTGACAAGTTATCTCATGGTTTCACTTTATGCGTGATTTATTGGGTTAAGTAGTTTTTAAGTCTGTTCAAAGCTTTAAAGGAAGCCCTACAAATTCCTTCCATAAGTTAGGCACATCTCCCCTACACTGCATCATTTGTACTGCATATATCCCCTCTGTTGACCAGCACCATCACATTTTCCTAAAAAAACAGCAACATTCATCCATTTCCTCCCTGACACATCATTAGTGACATTTACATCTGCAAACAGCACATGTGTAAAGTAAATGCAATGAAGAATGCAGGCTTACATTGGCAGAACTTACTTCGATAGATAAACAGGCATTCTCATTGGAGGAGTTTTCCCATTTTATAGCAGTCACTGGCTGTGGCATTTGGGGAAAAGTCTTATTGTGCAATATTGCTTTAAGAATACAACCCTTATGTTGCTGGACTACAGCTTCCAGCATGCCTCCCCCTTCATTCTATGTGAGATTATTCTAGGATTTGTAGTCCAGCAACAACTAAGTAAAGTTTGGTTGAGCAGTGCATTGCTGCATGGTTTACATTCCCTTTAAGCAAGCATATATTATACATATAAGTGCATTTAAGTGCTGAGGTTTTACACATGAAAATAATGTGGTCTTGTTGTTTGTTTAATGTCAACATGCGTATAAATAGCACCAATTGTGAGGAGTTCATTAGGTGTATATAGGGTTGCCACCTCTGCCAACTTTTGTTGCTAGGCAGGCGGGCGGGCAGTGTGGTCAAGGGGGTGGGGAAGATGGAGGGCTGCAACATCATAGGACTGGGAAAAGGTGGGACCATGACATCACTGGCTGGTGCTATAACATGGCCGATCTCTTCGTCACTCTCAGTGAGTCCTGCCCGGTTTTCCTAAATTGGAAAACCGGGCAGGAGGTTTTGACCTGGACTTGGACTGGGCTGTCTGGGTCAAAATCAGGCAAATGGCAACCCTAGGTGCATGTCAAGGCAGGTGTTAATTCCAGGGCCCCCTTATGTACAAGCACACTGTACCTTGCACTTTGTATGCAATTCATCAATCACCCTGAATGGCATATTGGTGATTGGCACAAGTTAAAATAAGTACCTTAATGAAGTGCTCAGTTTTGCATATGGGCTAGTGTTTATGAACAAGCCATATAGTAGCCTAAATACATATAAATAGTTCTGCTTTGCGCTGAAAGTAATATATGTTATATTTGGTGTTGCAGGCAGCATTATATTCCTCAGATGTTGTCATTTACCAGTTCTATGCCATAAGGAATCAGCTTGTGCCACGATGCTTATAGCTGTGAGGGTTTTGCAATCTGAATGTGTGTAGGATCCCATAAGGACAAAAAATGTGAAAATTACATTCTTCCAAATGTTATTGTCACATAAAGATCGCGTTCCATTTATATGTGCCAGTTGATACTGTCAAGGCTCGCGCATTATCCCCTGGTGCAAAGAGACTGTAAGGAAAATGGGAAAAAGTCTGTGAATGACGACAGAAATGTGGACCTTACGCAGTCCCTGTTGCCTCCGCTGCACAGATTAATTGTCAGTTTTCCTTCACTGCTATACAGTCAAGGCCTTATTGTTCCAGTCACAATAGATAGTGGGAGGATTGCTAACCCTAGAAACAGGTTATCATCCTTCAATCCTTTAACTGTCATTCAAGTCAGCCTTCCATACTGTGAGATGACTGTTTGATAACCTTCCCACATGACAGCACAACCATGTGTAAAGAGCATACACAGCTCATATTATGCGCAGTCAGAAACATAAAATGGGCCCTGATATTGTCTTGATGCAGAGCTAGGTTTAGGTTCAGACAGGAATAGCCTGCAATGTGCCAGGGACTGCGCAAGACTGTCAGCACTACATTTTAAAAATCACTGTCAGTGGCTCAGTCATACTTCATAATGCCCAGTCATTGCTCTGTGCATTGGCCCTTTAGGCGACGGATCTTAGTGTGATCTCTCTGAATTGCAACCATTCTGTCAGCAATGTCTCCTATAACCTGTGGGAGGTTGTCAGCCAACCTGAAATAATCCTCCTTTTAGCTTTCTGCTTTATCTGAAAACTTGATCCATGAGGAAAACTTGGGGAGTAACTAGAAGTCTCTGAAAATAATATTTAGCCCTCAGTGTTTAAAACCTTTGGGATGGATTTTTGTTTCCCAAATCATGTGTTTAACTGAACATCAGCTGGGCTCTGCTCTGGAACTTCTACTCCAGAGATCTAAGCCTACCCAGCTTTTTTTGGTAGTCATCCAAACATACTTTGAGTCAAGGCACAGCTGGTAATGAATGAGGATTCAACATTTCCGATACTCCTGGGGCCAGCCATAGGGTATTAGCACACATTGTGTTTTCTTTACTTGTGGAAAGACTTGGGTTTGGCCCCTTCCTCCACATATGTGTGTGCAATGATAGAACTAGATTCTGCCTGCACACATGGGGTGTGGATTATGGCCCCCGAAAATGCACACTTTAAGGGGATGTTTACCTTTAAATTTAAATTGGGGGCAGTAGTAAGAAAAGTTACAATTGGTTTTAATAATTTTGTATTATACAATAAAGTTTTTTGTTCAGCAGCCCCCCAGTTTGGAATTTTGTTAGCTATCTGGTTGCCAAGATCAAATGTACCCTAGAAACCAGGCAGTGATTTGAATGAGAGACTGAAATATGAATAGGAAGGGACCTGAAAAAAAGATAAAGTTAAAAAAGAAACGACAATAGTAAAATTGGAGCCTCTTAGTGCAGTAGTTTTAGATATGCTGGGGTCAGTGACCCCATGTCAAAGCTAAAGGGAAATAATCTAAAAATTAAATTAAATGTAGCCCACTTGTTAAATGCTGGTGTGGCACTACCCGTTGGAGCACGATACTTTGGCGCTACAGGAGTCCTGAGCCCCCGCTTACTATGGGGGTTTACAAGGGATTCTCCCCTAAATGGCGTGCCTCCACCCAGGGATGGTCTTGTGGAACTATATTCCACCCCCTGGGAAACGATCAGAATACAATGCCCCTTTGGGACCCACGTACTCCCGGTGTGATGTACTCACTCTTTGAGTTATTCCTTACCGGCGTAGTAGTGGTCCTCTGGGCGAGGTAGATATTCACAGCAGACACAGTTGTATATGAAAGGAATGCTATGGTTTATTCAGGCAGAGACCTCTCCAGGAGCGGCATATCATTTATACACATAGCAGGGCATATCTCCTTACTGCTCATTGAGATCCTTTTCCTGTTGGTACTACCTTACGGGTTTCCCCCAATGTGCTCCTATCTAGGTGCTATCCCCGGTACTATCTGTGAGACCCTCCCTTATGGAGTCCTCAGTACCCATGCTAGGAGTTACACCACAAGGACCCACACCGGTACTAGCGCATGGCACCCTCAGATCCGGACTCCTGGACTAGCGGGGACTTGTCCACCTACCTAGCCACTTAATGCCCTGCACTCCAGCAGATGTAATGCTGGGGGGTCTTAACCCCACTACCACTCCTGGAGGGGCAATATCCGCCCATTCTAGCTTGGTGTCCTACATGACACTCCTAGAATGTCCTATTACATAGAAACTTCTATCTATTAACTGTGCCAGGAGTGCACACTACCTGTGCACTCTCTGGACTAACAAAATGTCTGCCAGCACATGGCTGCATCCCTTTATATATCCCAGCACCCCATCTAGTGGTTGCTGGTGAGAAATGCAGGGGAAACTCCCTTTCAGCAGAATAACATCTAGGACCACTTTTAGGTGTCCAATTCCCTAAGGCCACCCTCTAGTGCCTGTCTAAGGAGAACCCATCCTAGGGGACCCAAATCTTGGGGATCCCTACATAAATATATCAGAATAAAGACCTATTGAAAATTTGCTAATAATAGGCCTTTCTGTATCATACTAAAAGTTAAATGAAAAGTGAACTACCCCTTTAAAGGAGAACAAAATTTATAATCACTGGGCCAGTGCAGTTTTCTGATAATTGGAGCATGAAACCAGGGTATCTGGATTCTGTTATTTCTGGGGGAAATTCACCGCTTGTGCGCAGAACCTTAGTGTGTGCCATTAGTTTTAGGTGTTTACTAGGAAATCTTGTGTTAAAACTGTATATATCAACATGTGTAGTACATATGTTTTGCCCAGGTGCAGTTACCCAAAGCAGCCAATCAGCAGGTAAACTTTATTGGTCACCTGTTTAAAAGCAAACATCTCATTGGTTGGTATGGGTTACTGCACCTGGGCAAACTTAGTGCCATATAGAGCTGCATTATGTTTATGATGTCTATTTTATTTATTTCTCAATGTCTGTTTCTATGTTCAATCAACAAAAATCCTTTTTTCTTCATTTTTTTTTTAGTAAAGGCAAAACATTTTCAATTTGGAGAGAAACCAGAGTTTACTCTTGACATTTGACATTGGTTTTACGATATGAGTGGTTCATTGGTATGTTTCTTCAAAAAAAGAATTATGGTTGAGGAAATAGTCTCCTCATTCATATGCAAAGCAGAAGGAATTCTGGGAAGGAGGCCCAGGACAACTCCTAAAATTTCCCTAGAAACTGAACCTTCTTTAAACTATTTTTTCTGCTGTTTTTCACTGCAAACAACTCAGCCATGCTGTGTGCCACAATGGTATTGCACATTGCTGACCTATGCCAGAATCACTTATTCTGACCAGGCAAAATCTGTCAGGGACTCACAATGTGTTGGCTGTAGGATTGCAGTAGTGAGAGGAGCTGCCGATCCTCCTTTCTTTCTGTCAGATTTGATCATTAAGACTGTTGACCCTAAACAACATAATAATACTATTTGAACATCCCATATGGCTAATATAGTATCTGTCCCTTCAGCCCACAAGGCAATCAGTTGGCGAGTGCCTGGGCACCTTTATAAGTGGGTATGTGCCATGCAGATGAGCTGAAACATTTTAGCCTTGTTGTCTGTCTGTTGTATCTTCCACGTTTAAGAAAATCTTCCAGTGTTTAGACCTGGCGGCCAGTATTATTTTAATCTTCTGCTCCCGGTGTGGCCTGCAATGCATTATGGAACACAGTGTCAGAATCATCTTTAGCAGCCAAGGGGCTAATTGAAGGTCCCTCTATCTCTTTTCTAAACACACATCTGTCAAGATAACAGGGAAAGCAAAATACTTTTTGTTCCGTGTAAAGTGCCACCTATTGTGTCCTTGAGATCGCGGTTGTTTTGCTTGTGCTGTGATAGATTCAAACAAAAGAGATGACTTTAGATAATTGTTCTTTTTTGGTTTAAATAGCATAGATTTTTACAGGGCCTTTTTCATGTTTCCACCTAGAAATGTTTTCTGGTAAATACAGTAATTTTATTCACTCAGAACACATCTCTAATATTTAGCAACTAGCAATATTCTGATGGTGACTTAGCGTGCAGTAAACAAATAGTATTAAAGATAGATAGACATTCCTGAATGACATATTTGACAGGTGATGGCTGCCACTCAGATTATGAAGCCATAGTTGTGCCAACCAATGAGCTGATATTACATGCTACAGACATTTTAAAAGCAAAAACACATTTTGATCTTTTAATTCAGTTTATTTTTGATCTTTAAACTGTTATAGGCAGTAACTGGATGTCTGTCACTGGGATTCTGGGAGTTGCTCTTGCATATAATTGTGGGAGATCCTTCTGGCATTGTCTACTGTGCCAGGGCATTAACATGAAACCATATTGACCTGATATAGTATTGTCTAGAGATATTATCATGGCTGGTAATGTGTTTAAGGTCCCTGCATTGCTATAGGAGACTGACTGTTTGCTTTCCCATTGTTCTTGATTAGAGGCTGGAGCAGGACACTGTGAACCTCTCAGTCCTTCCTTTAATTACAAAGCCCACCTCTAAATACTAGCATATCGAGAAAAATCTAGGCCTCCAGGTTCCTTAAACTGGCTTTGACACTTTTAAAAAACCGCTGGCATGTAGCTGTCTGTACCTAAATATCTGTAGCTAAACAGTGCTGCCATTGCAGTTTGACATAGAGGAGATTTAGCAGGTTGAAGCATCTGATAACCAATGGAGTTCTAGCTATGCAAAATGATTTCTCAGACTATCCCAAATAGTAATGTATTGAAAAATGGGTTAATCTGCTTAGCATAGATGTATATGCTGGCCCTTTGGGTATGAGAATGTTAAAAGTGTTATCTTGAACCATTAATCAAATGAACTCCTATAAATCCATCTTAGAAAATCTGAGATATCCTGAGAATTTAAGGAGGTTGTTCACCTTCAATGTCCAAATCTTATTAAACCACCAACAATACTCCTAGGGGCACATTTACTAACCCATGAATCCGAATTGGAAAAATTCCGATTGGAAAACGAACATTTTGCGACTTTTTCGTATTTTTTGCGTTTTTTTTGCCGCCTTTATGACTTTTCGGAAATTGTCGCAACTTTTTCGTTACCAATACGATTTGCGCGAAAAAACACGAGTTTTTCGTAGCCATTACGATGCGCTCGTATCTTGTCGCGAAACTTTCAGACTTAGCATGATTTTGGAAGCCTCCCATAGGACTCAATGGCACCCTGCAGCTCCAACCTGGCCCAAGGAAAGTCACCATACTGAAGCTTGAATGAATCCGAATCTTTCGTACTCGGCGCAAAGGCTACAAAAAAGTCGCGACTTTTTGCGCAAGTAGTAACACTACGAAAAATCGCCAAATTTTGCGCAACATTCGGAATGGCAACGAAAAAGTCGCGACAATTTTCCGAAAAATCGCCAAATACCGATCATTACGAAAAAAACGCAATCGGACGCATTCGGCCCCTTCGTGAGTAAGTAAATGTGCCCCATAGCATGTTAGAAAAACTTTTTGACCTGGATGCAATTAAGGATTCTGGAATATAGGGGGACCATGGATCATTTGACCAGATGAATACTTGCTCTCTTCTCTGCAGATTATATTGCTAAAGTTTGTTACTTTTATAGAAATGCATGACATTACCAGGTGTGAAAGAGATAAAGAACATAATGCTTAAACTCTAGTTCTGTGATGCCTTGCAGCTGTGTACCTTTTCTATGCCCAAATTGTTTGCAAGGTGTGTACGTGAGATCAGATATAAGGGTATGTTTTTACTTTCATCTGCATTTTTCAAGGTTATAAAAGTTATTCTGGTGAAAAGCTTATAAAGGCTATATAACTTATATAATGTGCTTACAATCCATTGGTCCAGTCGTTTTTAATATAATTTGATATAATTCCAGTGTGCATAATTCAAATTTTTTACCACACACACCTTTTCCATATGGCCATCCCTTTAGGACACAAACCCAAGACAAATTGCAGTTGCATATAAATGGCCTATTACAGCTGCAGTTTCTTCTTAAATGAAAGGCATCTTTGATCTGCTAGTGAGGGGGTCCCTTTTTTTTCATGCTATGAAAATATGTCAGCCACCAGGCAGCAAATTATGAATCCATTACAGAGAGTTACATTCTAGTTTGTGTTATTTATTTATCTTTATTAACAGTGTTTAGTGATGTCATCAGCTGACCGTTATAATCGTTGCTTAGTAATGTAATTTTTGTCACATGACTCATTGAAACGTGTGTATTATAATAAATAAAGTCCCTCCTGTTGAAAACTATGAGGATGTTAGAAGTCACCTTCTCTTGGGCCTTGGTAACTTGTAATATCTTTATTTTTTACAAAAGGGGGTAATTTATTTACTATATAAAGATCATTTTCTAAGGGCTCATTCAAACAGGCACAGGAATCTTGTATTTGCTAGACATTTTTAATTTTGAACCTTGTAAATGCATAAAAAATAGCTCAATGCGAAGTAAATTAAGCAATACTCGGCAGCCTTTATTCATGTGTTCAGTTAATGTGCTCACAATAAGCTTGTCAGTTAAATGATGTGTTTTATGCATTTCACAATATTTTCACAACCCCAATATTAATCTGAGCATTTTGCCAGACATTAGAAAATGTTTCATGCTGTGTAAAGAAAAATGCTTAAAGACACCTCTGATTGAAAATGCTTGGGTGAACAACTATGACTATTGCTCAGTTTGCTTTGTACTTCACTTCTTTTTACTTTTACAGCTCATTCAAGAAGCAATAAATGCATTTATTTCAAACACATGTCTATGATCCCTTAGTGAAAAACTATTTTAGGTTAGGGACATGCAGCCCAATATACAAAATGGCTAAAGGTGCCCATACATGTGAAGAACGAGGTCGCCAAGTGAGCGGATCTTCTCCCGATATCCCCACCTACGGGTGGGCAATATCGGGGAAAATGTAGGGTAATTCCATCGTTTGGCCCTGAGGCCAAACGATCAAGTTATGATGGTGGCAATGGGGCAATTGGTTCGGGGACCGCATCAACAAGCCGATGCGGTCCCCAATCCGACTAAATCTTTTAACCTGCCCGATCGGTATCTGGCCAATTTCAGGCATGCCCCTTGTTCCTGCCCCTACATGGGCCAAGGGACCGATATCAGCAGATACAATCGGCCTGTGTATGGCCACCTTTAACAGATGCCAAGTGTTCAGATCAGAAATGTAGATTCGGAAGCCCACATACACCCAGGCAAGTATACAGTCCCACCAGCAAATATGCATTCAGATTTTAAAGATCTGGTCCTTTGACGTCTAATGGCATCTCCCACTAAACAATAAATAACACTGAATAATTGTGTTTGGTCTTTTAACATGTTACAATTTTCCATCCAAATCATAGTTTTCCCTTTAATGTTCAGATTTTTAAGTTACAAATAATTGTTCCATGTATAGCACCATCATTCCAACAGTAGGCTATAAGCAGACTTTCCTCCTGTAAGGCTGGTCTCTGGATTGCTCATATTAAATGGTTCCAGTAGGCAGAACGTGGCCTGAAGGGCAATAGTTTTGAATACCCCTGTGTTACAATTTTATATTTGCCAACTTTTTAAAAATCTAAAAAATGCATCATATTGCACACAGCAGTTTGCCATCGCTGGGATCAAACCTAAGCCGCTCTTTGAATTTTCAATCACCACATATTGTGTATTTCAGATCAAAGATACTTTGCTGAGCCCCAGGCAGGGATAGAAAACAATGATTGAAACATACTCTAAATATTATAGTGGGAGTTTGTTTCTAGTATGTTACTTTTTAAAAGCAATACTCTCTTGTTCTCAGCAGTCTATTCACTGTTAGCTGTTGTTGTTGCGCAGGGGTGTGAAGTGCACCTTTAATGGCTATTCTATGAGTGTGCGTATGTGTGTGTGTGCAAACAGAGCTGATGTTATTGATAGTCTATTACTATTAAAGGAAAACTATAATATAGGTCTCTGTAGAAATACATCACATTGAACAGTTGTCATGTAAAACGCTAATAAACCATTATAATTTATATGCCCCTCTATAATTCTGCTTGTAGTAATCCTTTTGTGTTTGTGCCTTTAACTCTTTCTGTGCACGGACCAGAAAATATAATAGCAGAAAAGGACCTATAGTTTTTTTAAAATGAAAAAAAACCCTGTTCTAAAATTGTGGGTGCAACACTGGCCAAACCTTGTTTAAAAATGACTGTGTCAGAATAAAAAATGACAAATGAGTAAAAAAAGTGCCTCTTGGGGCAATTTTGAAATAAAATTCCTGTACTGTGAACAGAAGAGCCATGCGCATGCTAAAGAATACCTGTTCTCATAGATTTAAAAAAAAAAAAAAAAACTCCCCTCTTTGAAGTCCGAGTAAATTCAATTACACCGTCCAAATGTAAACGTTTTAATCCAAAGGAAAACCCAGCTCTCACTTATTGGAGCCTTTGGACCTTGAAAGCTATGCATATGAAACGGTATGTGCAGCAAGGGGGGCAAAGATTACTCATCTAGCAATAGGGCACTTCTTTGGCTCACTTGCTCATTAAACCCCTGGGGATATGGTTAGCAGATAAACCAAAGCAGTGTCATGCCTGGAAAATCACACGGCATCGGAAGGCGAGATGCTTTTAATTTAACAAACTGAACCTTAGCCGGTCTGTGCCCATATCATTATAGTTAAAATAAATATATAAAAACTGTCAACACAGATTCTTCTCAAAACATTACAGCATATGGTATGTGATTACCCAAATTGTCAAATACAATAAAGTGGAATTTGACATGATGGAATAATGTAATATTTTAGAACTTTTAGTTACGGAGCTGCAAGAGACCTGACAACAGTAATTCTCCGTAGCCTGCCCAGCAATAAATATACACAGCAAATCCCATCGCCGAGCAAGACTGGGCAAGGAAAATGGAAAGGCCGGTAGAAAGTCCCGTTGCCATTTAGAGAGAAAGCCTCTATATAACAAATTATTTACCTATTTTGTGTGCATTGTCATCACTGTGTACATCCAGAAACATCATAGTTATGATCACTTGATTTTTGGTGTAGAAATGCCTAATATTTCCATCAGGGACACATCAATTCTAAATCTTTGCTAGGTACATTTTCATGCTAATGCATGCCAGTAATGATCTCCTGCCCAAAACTACTCAGACACACGGCAAACACTTGACAAAAGACAGTGAACTGGCAGATGATTGACCGATTTAGCTGCACAGTCATGTACTTGTACCCTGTTTGGCAGTCCAGTGGATGTGCCCATTTAATCCACTTGGCTGGTAATCTTCATCCAAGTACATTTTCCAGCATATTTGGTTGGAGCACTGCAAGCAAATATTATTCAGAATTCAGATTATTTGTACCTGAACCTGTGAGCAGATGCTGGCCACTTCCAATCATGATCTGTCTCTGTGTCCCTAGCTTTAAACTTCCAAGCCGGGACTTAATGTGCCTACAAAAAAGGTAAATGAACCAGTATTTCTGTATGCAGCATTTTCTAAGTGCAGAAATAAGTAGTTGTGCAATGACATTCGGTTGTATTTCTGAATTCTTTTTTTCCCAGTGATTCGTTCTTGCAGCTAGTTTATCAGTCTGCCCTTTTTCCAATTAAAGGATTCAGGTCTACAATGTTAAATTCCCATATCCTGCTGATTTGAGGCCTTGGTAATCAGTATAATTCAATCCAGTGCATCACTCATTCACAAATGAGAAACCACCACAAAGGTTTGGAATAAGGAATGTAAGCCATTCACTTGCAACAGGAAAAATAAAATACTGCTAATTAACTCCGGCTTTCCCAAAGTGGTTAATGTGATGTAGCCCCCTTCTGTCTGCGTGGGTTCATTGGCTTCCCCTACTTTCTCTTCCGCCAGTCCTGGAAACAGACGAGTGGGAGCTGTTATTATACCTTACTGAAATAGTCTGAAAACCACTTTAACACAGATTTTTAAATCTGGAATGTTTGTTTTTGATTTTTTTATTTAATATTTAAAATTACCATACACATTTTAGCATTGTGCCAATGCTCTATAGCATCGTGCCAGTACTCTTTGCACTTTCTCCTAGGGGCTGATTTATCAATATGTGAGTCTCTTAGGGGCAGATTTATCAAAATGCAAGTTTAGAGCTTAATACATAAAAACTCACCCACATTCTATTTATTCCTATATGATTTTTAAAGGTTTATTTAGCAAATGGTTATTTCTAACTTTCTAAATATGCTTCTAAAAATCCCATAGGAGCGTGGGTGAGTTTTTGAACTTGCATTTTGATAAATCTGTCCCTTAGTTTCTTAACAGGTGGCTATTTGTAGTTCATTAGATAATCTGCACCATGTCTGGTCCACCCCTTCCTATTGCTAGAGCCATGGTGTGCAGGTTACATCATCCACCAAAGAACAGCTCTACATAGCTGCTGCTGTTGAACTAGACAGTAAGTGGACAGGGGGTTGACCCAGTAACACTTTAAGATGTAATTTGCTCCTGTGAGAGCGCTAACAAGCCCATGGGGAGTTGTGCTAACCATTTGTTCTCTCCCTTATACTCTCCCTTATGAGTATCCAGCGGTGAGCTGTCAGTAGTTTGCTTGCACAAAGCACAGGATATTCTGTGAGCTGTATTGCAATGGACATGGGTGCACGCCGAAAGTAAGAATAGACCACTCTCTTCCAGTATCTAGTTATACAAGTCTTATCTACTTAAATAAATGCATGACTGACACTGGCACAACTAGAAGTTATGTGGTCCCATCCAATACCCCCTTCTGAAATATGACTTGCTTTTAACTGTATGTATTAAAGCATGGCTGATAGAATATCTGCTTTGCTGCTCTGGGCTTCTACTGTAGGTTCATTTCCAGCAAGGGCAATATCTCCAAGAAGTTTGTAGGTTTCACCTATAACTTTTCACACTCCAAAACATACAGGAAGGCTAATTGTCTCCTGATAGAATTGACCATATTGTGTTTGTAAATGTTATAGGGACTTTAAAGGACAAGTCAACCTAAAATATATTTTTTGCCTATTAAAATAAAACATAATTCTAAGCAACTTGAATGTACATTCGTTACAAATCTGCAGTGGGTTTTGATTATTTGTATATATTATTGCTATTAGAAGTAATATTCTTTGCCCTGCTGCTTTCAATAGCATTTACATTAACACATAACAAGCGCTAAAGAAATTCAGTAGATTCACATTGCAAAGTTGCTTGAAATATGGTTTTTTTTATTGGGCTGAAAAATTATTTTTGAGGCTAACATGTCCTTTAAATTGCAAGCTATACTGGGGCAGGGACTGACGTGCATCATGTATAATCTTCTTATAAAGGATATCTGCTTGAACTAGGCTCACTGATTGTAGCTGGCAGTGTGCTAAGTGAATAAAAGAGGTAGAGCAGGAGTTCATTGTTGTAAAGGCAACATTTGGTTTACATATAGTTATTTTGATAACCCATGAGTAAAGTAACACCTTTGTTACTTGCCATATATATGTATATATGTGTATATATCCCTGTATGAACCAAGCTGGGCACATTCCCTGTAATGGGAAGCTTCTTTCTTAAGTCCCTTTTTTCCATTGGAAAATGTTGGCATTTATTACAGGCGTGTCAGTGGGAGCAATGCATTACTCATCTCTGTTTTTTTTAACCTTTAAGCTCAGGTGGTAGATCTTGCGGAGCAATTTTCCAGCATTAGAATGTTCTCTTCCTGCTGCCAGTAAAATGAAAGCATTAGAATGCAGGAGGCATGTGATTTGCTGTGAGATGAAACTGTGTGGTTACATGATTTGGTCATTCACACCCTGATGAGTGAACAGTCACTCTTGCCTCTCTGTGCTTTATTGGCTTGAACACTATTTAAAGGACTTAAAGCATCCCTTATCAAATTATCAGCAGAGAGAGAACTTTCAATACAGCCTGTTCCTTATTTTTCTCACTAGACGTGTCTACCTATCTACCTGGAATAATGTTAACTGATCATTTCTTTGTCATTGCAAACATTGAACTCCAGTAACTCCGCCTCCTGCCAGTGTGTCAGTTGTGTGTTTGTGGGCTTGTGAGTATCCACAAAACATTCACCATCACTGAGGACAAGTGTACAAAGCGCTGAGAGATCGTTGGCAGGACATGGGTTAGATAAAGGTACTGGTGCAGGTGATTGGGACAGTTGGTGGTTGCTGTAGAACACCAATATGAGACCTAAGGTCTCGGTTTTCATATGAAGAGTAAAAGAAGTTGTTACAAACACTGCAGCTGCTTCTAGAGGCCCTAGGCATGTCCCTACACATGGAAAGCTTAGTTTCTCCAAGTAAAACAAATAGGAGACTGGTCAGATATCTGGGTTGTTGGTTCACTGCTGTTACCTTCACTGTGTGCAACTTCTTCTGGTTTAGAAAGACACTGATTGGTATGATGTGCACAAATCCATGTCAGTTTAATTGACTGACCTTAGTGCCACTCTCCCAACCAACTAAATCAGACTAACTGAACTAAATCAGGTTACATTTGTATTAGTCTGCTCAAGCCCTATCTGAACAAATGATGGGGGAGACTATCTTTTAACACCAAGTAATTGCTTTTTGCTGCCATAAGGGTTAAAATCTCAGTAGTTAAATGGAATATGGTTCTCCAAGTTACTAAGCTGAATGACCATTATTTTCTTTAACTGTCACCAAGGAAATATGTAAATCATAACTTGAATGTGTGATCTCAGAAGCCTAGTCTCAGGTGCTACATGACTTCTTAGTAACTGTGCCTGTGATTATAGGGGAACAAAGGAGGGGCCACATTGATTCACACCAATCTATTCTTCCTCTGTGCAAGAGCCAGTCCCAATTCCCAGAGCCAGAGAAGCCGTGTAGCAGCAGAAGAGATATGACCAGGCAAGTTGAGAAAATAAATTAAGCCTGTGTCAACTTTCCTTGTGTTTTCCCTTCATTATTAATGGATGGAATGGGGCTCATTCATCAAGAGGAAGAAAAATTAATTGACACAGGCTTTAATATTATTATGCTTGGCTTGTCTGGTCACATTTCTTCATCTTGTGAAAGGCATTTTATTAGAGTTTACGGGAGCCAGCTGCTGATGACTCGGTGTAAACAGGAAAGCAGGTGCAAAGATATCACACCTGGAGATGGGAGGCGAGTGGGTGCTGCTGCAGGCAAGGAAATCCTTCTTCTTCACACTTCAATGAATATGTTTGTTTGAACCTTTATTATTAAGAGACTTATTTTTTAATAGGATGTATCTATATTATGAAGTGGAATTGTGGGACAGACTACATTATGCCTATCATGTTTGCTTCACTTTTTCTGTAGATCTCTTTTTTCTTTGTCAGCTGTCTGGTCTTTTTGCACATTTTTCTTTTTACTTCTGTTAAGGGCTAATTTCCACTAGCTGTATAGCTGCACTAAACTTTTGCACAGACATGAAAGCTCAGTACATCCTTTCTACAATTGCCACATATAGCACATACAGTACGTGCATATGGCATCAATGACCATTAGATACTGAGGGATGCAGTTTTTTGACCCATGTGGGTTAGATTGCTTGGCCTGCATGGCTATATTAACTAATATAAGTAATATTGCAGTAAATAACTGTGGATTCAGTGCTGCAGTTGGCATGTGGCCTAACCTAAATGTTGCCACATGTAGTAGTTTCTATCATTGAGCCATATAGCTGTGTTTACAAAAAAGAAGAGTTAAGAAACAATATACATTAACCTTTCCTTTACTATTAGTACTTGTAGAGCCATATGTTTGAGTGCCCTGAATGCACTGCACCACTGTCCCTTTATAGGTGCATCCAGCTGCACATTTTTCAGCAGTCTTACAATACTTCTCATATTACTCAAACTTACTTATATCTATGTTTTCCATTTTCTAGCCTTAGGACATGACTTCTTGTTTTAGTACTTATTCATTGCTATTTTTGATGTACCTAATTTATGTACAGGTTTTGATCATATCATATCTTTCTCTGACATACACACTCTTATGTGTTGAAAGCAATATTATAAAACATTATGGTCTATCAAACATGGCAACATACATAATGTACACAAGTGTATTCATTATGTGCATCAATCTTTCATTCTTGTCTAGTTTCAGTTCAGCACCCTGGATAGCACCTTTCACCCACCGCTACTATCGTAAACGCCACATCATGGTGTGGTTGACAGTTAATTAATCATACAGTGAATTACTATAAGTTGTTTCCAATTCTTAATGGCAGTAGTTTTTTCTTGGGGGTGGTATATATATATATATATATATATATATATATATATATATATATATATATATATATATTTATATAAGTGCCTTGTTGCATACCTAGGGACTGGTCTCTTAAGTTATTTAGCATGTGTTCTGTATGGTAGTGTATCATATATGCATCAGTAAGAATTGTATATGTGTTTATGGAAAGCCCTACTACTGACTACAAATCCAAGTTCCCCTCTTTGGACATTTCTAATGTTGAAAATGAATTTCCTGCTTCCTGCACTTTCTGCAAACAGCCTCCAAAGCCCTAAACATGTTTGCATTGCCTGTGCCATATAATAACAATCACAGCACAATCACAAGTCTGTTCTTTGCAAGAAGCAACTTCCTATGGTACTAAAAAATATTTGGAAAAAAATTTGGGCAGTTGATTTCATTGCTGTGTTTCCTTACACTCCAGGCTGCTTTTAGAGAGCTATGTACATTTTTTTCTCATGTTTTATTTGTTTAAGTATTGAGCAGTTGTTAGGAAAAATGACAGCGTGTTGATTTTTAAGATGGAATCGATATGCAGAGCTGAAATTGCATGCCAAAAGCCTTTCCATGTGGCTTTGTGTGTATAGGCTGCATAGCTGGTGGGCAGGCAGCAGGCATCAAACAGCCTATAACTGGGCCAAATCCATCTTCTGTTTGATGCGGCAGTGAAGAGGGAGATCTAATGTTCAGATCAGAAGCCTCAAACTTTAATAGGTTCTTGCAGGCCTCAGGATGTCCTGATGAGGTATTTGAGGAAGTAATTCAGGAAGAAAGGGACAAATAACCAGCTCCGGATGCTGCATGACCCTTGAGGTTGACAGCATCAGGGTGTTCAAAGACAAGTGTGGACCCGCACTGATCCATGGAGCACTCATTATTACACTGACTGTTTTCCTGTGAGAGCCAAGCTTTAAGCCCCTGTGTCTCTTGACCCTTGTAAATAACAGACAAGTAAACTCTTTGTTTTCTTTGAGGCACTGGCACACTGCTAAATGATGGTGTGTGTGCATTTAGTGAACTCATTAACTTTTCCTCGTTAGTCCAGGCAGGAGGAAGTAATTTCTTTTTCTTTGCACCTTCTGCTAATTTATTTTGTGTTTATGTCTGTCTGGGTGTGTGTACCTGAGACTGTAACTCTTTCTGTACTAAATGACCCCACCGCATGATCTCCTTGTAAATACTGATTCACATTCAACTGAAAAAAATCAGCAACATTTCATTAAGTCTATTTATTCCAGTGGTTAATTCCTTAACTTGTATTTTTATAATTGATCACTAAATTTTACACTGTTTTTTTTTTTTGTTTTTTTTTTTACAGGTTTTGGCTTTGTAACCTTTGAAATTGAAGATGTTGTGGAGAAAGTATGTGAAATTCATTTCCATGAAATTAACAACAAAATGGTATGTTAATAATCGTTTTATGTGTTTATGTTTTTATTCCTTTGTCTAAAACATTAAATAGATATGTACATTGCTTTCCATATTTTAAAGGGCCAGTTTACTCTTATGTGAGTGTGGCTTTTACAAAATGTTGTGTCTATATTTTTATTTAAACAAAATCTAACCTCAATGTTTTACATTATAACAGCAAATTTACTTTTAGCTGCCTTCTAATATACATAAATTAAAAATGATTAGACAAGTAATTTGTAAATGTACTTGCTTATGAAAACAATGTTATATGTCCCTTGCTGCTGCTCCTGGCTATATGTATCACTGAAACAATGTGGCTCCTCTCCAGCCAAGATCCGCAGTGTCTTTCATGGCACTGTGATTCTCCTTCTGCACAGGTCTGTTAATCACAGAAGTTGCAATTTATTGAGGGTATTGAAGTCGTGGCTGGTGAAGAGTTAACTTTTGCTAATTCATTTCAGTTGTACAGAAAATCTAGACCAGCAGGGCTGAGCATTTCCTAACCTAAAAAGACATCCCATTTAAAAAATTAATTTTGAGTTGCAGTGCTATAGGAAATGGTCACGGAGAACAAAAATCATTGAAAGAGGTGGTATTTGGTGGTATTTGCCTGGCTGCTGTGTAAGCTTTAAATGGTATCAGTACTGAGATTAACTGGCCCTGCATCGTTCACACCTCAAATTCAGGATGTAAAACCCTGTATAGTTTCTACATGTAATCCCCTGTACTGTTCACACCTTTTACATGGGTATTGTTCACAACTGAGGCTCAGACTGTAAGACTTACATTGTTCACCTGTTCACACCTCAGACTGTAGAAGTGCCAGCATTGAGTCACTGAAAGTACTGCCTTTCCTATGCTGCCTGTGTGTATGGCACACTTAGGTAGCACAGGGCAGAGCATGGCACACACAGGCAGGGTAGGACAGGCAGAGTATGGCACACACAGGCAGGGTAGGGCAGGCAGAGTTTGGCACACACAGGCAGCATAGGTCAGGCAGTGTATGGCACACACACAGGCAGCTAAGGGCAAGCAGAGTATGTGACAGACAAGCAGCATAGGGCAGGTAGAGTGTGGAATACAGGCAGCAAAGGGCCTATTCCTGCCTGTGGGACATGAACCTGGCAGGGCTTTGTAATGGGAGTTTGTTAGCATTTGGAAATAGTTATTTTATGGTCCCTAAGGTGTTTTTGTGTTGGGGGTTGCTGTGTTATCCACAGGGGAGGAGGAGGCATATGGATTAAAGGGTATGGCTTAATATGACATAATTAGTTCTTTCACATATGAATGAAGGGTGATATCCCCACAGTGAGCACCAACCATTTGGGTTTTTGCTGCGCTACCACCATTAGTGTGGGTATGGTCTTAAAAGCTCTTGTGATAACATGGGTGTGGTTTAAAAAAAGGGGGGTGGTCAAAACTGCCTTCCATTATCAGCCCTCCACCATGTAGGCCATAAAAATTTCAGCCCCTGTTACCACAGAAGTTGGACAGCATTGCTCTATGGTATTGCAGACCAAAGGTTAGATTATCATCTACCAACAGCATTGTCATCAAACAACCCCATAATTTCATCTTTCTGGGTGCTTCCCATTATTAACATTTTTAAAGGACAAGTAATATCAAGAAATGTGAAATGTGTTAGTTTAAATGCATATTAAATACTTAAATTTCTTGTTGGGGGACATGTAAGAGCCCCCCCTTATTTCCCTGACTTTCACCCTTGTCCCTTGATTGCCTGTTCCTGCCCTTATCCTGTGATTATAAACTTTAAGGGGGCAGTGGCATGTAACCCGTGAATGTGGGTGGCGGAGGTTATTATGGGGCCCCTACAGGTGTGGGTGGAAGGGAGCTTATGTGTTGCACTGATTTGCAGAGAAGTCCATGTTTCCATGGCGTAAAACTTAAGTTGGTAGAGTATAATGCAATAACTTCACTACAGTAGCCCCTACTCTTGTAGGGGTATTTATACCCCTGCCTTAAATGACCTTCTTTATAAGGGGCAAATGATAGTCTTTTGTGCAGCCCACTGATCTTAACAACCATACCTACCCAGCATCTTGAGGCCTGGATACTTGTCTCATCGAAGCAAACTTCATTGCTCTATTGACATACTTCAAATTGTGCTAAATCTCATCTGCCATCAAGCTATCCAGGTGAAGAAGAGGGGTTTGTTATTTGCCTGCTTGTTGATAGCGGTAAATGCTGCTTTAAAAACCTCCATGCAATAACAGAATCTTAACATTGTAGCCCTGTTCATGGTGACGGCTCTGTCGACTGCAAGAGACTAAGAACAAAAGTGCATCAACAAAATATTTGCAGCTTATTTTCTTGTTTTTAATTCATTTCTTTTCCTTTTTAAATAACTGAGCAGCATTTCTTGCTTCTTCAAAGAGTGTAGTTATGTATGCATTGTATATTGGCCTTGTATGTGTTCACACAGTATAAATTCAATAATGGAGCTTTTAGAGCGTATAAGATCAAAGCAATCTTCTTAGCATATGCTGGAGGCCTGACTCAATATTTGACTTGCTAATTCTTTCCTAGGGCGCGGAAATAATATTGTTCATTTTGTTCTTACCATTACGTACAACAGGAATTAAAAAAAAAATGCAAAAGTTTCATGCATAAGCAGCAGTCATTTGCTTAAGTGCCTATTGTGTCGGTGTAGGAGTTTAAAAAGTCCTATTTAAACATATGCTCTTAATATTAGTAATTGTTTACATTCACTAATATGTATATTGCCTCTGTGTTCAAATTAAAAGCAAGCCTAAAAACAGATTTCTTTTTGGTAACCCATATATATGATTTTCTAGTCCCTCCAGGCCTACAAAAATACTGCTACTAATAAAAGCCATAAAGGTATGTTTCTCAATAAGCAAATGTTGAGATGCAATAGTATTACAGGTATGGGACCTTTTATCCAAAATGCTCAGGACATGGGGGGGGTTTCGGTAAGGGGGAATTTTCATAATTTGGATTCCTCAAGTTCTGTTTTATTATTACAGAGAAATAGGAAATCATTCTTTGAAATTGAGATTATTTGATTAAAATGGTGCAATGGCCTTTCTGTAATTCAGAGCTTTCTGGATAACGGGTTTCTGTATAACAGATCCCATACCCGTATTAGCACATATTTAAAAAGCGCTAACATATTTTTCAGTACAATACAATGGTTTCTACATCATACATACAACTAACATACAAATACTGACTGATAAAGATGGCTTAATAAAGATCAGATTGAAACATTAATATTTTATTATGATCATAAAATGTATTTATAAAGCACCAACATATTCCGCAGCTCTGTTCATCAAATGGGTATATACAGTGATCATACATTTTACATACCATAAAAAGGCCCCTTTCCAAAAGAGCTTACAATCTAAAAATCCCCTCAGTACTTTTAAAATTACTTGATTATATGCAACCCATTGCACTTGGCATACTGCAGCCTTTAGCATCCCCAGAGCTCACCATCAGACAAGGGTGTTGATGGCTTCACAAAAGATCTGAAGTGCAGACCTGGAAATAGAACTACATGTTAAAAAACTGGACCTGTGTGTATTAACTTTCAGCACAGTTTTGCAAATAATGCACAATGGCACTACATTTTCTGAAATATTTAGCATGTGAAATTCCTCTTTTCTAAATAAGAAATGTATTTTAATGAGAGTCATGATATGATCTGAAGTAATTGCCCCTGGACTTTTTGGTCTAACAACACCCTGACTGGTCCACCTTATACCAGGACAAAACCTGGTGGGCCCCGATCCCCCCCCAACTAGCCAGAGTACACCGGCAGGCTGCATGCTGGAGCGCTAGAGGGCCAGAATGCATTGTGCGATAGTTAACTGCGCTGGCGCCAGTATTCATAGGAAGTGGTGGGCCCTTTGATTGGGTTTTCCAGTTGGCCCTGCCTTCCCCAGTCCGACACTGGCCAGCTTTCAGGAGCATTGTGCCTGATCAGCCCCTACACCGAGGCACAGGTGCAAATGTAAGCGCCACATTGGCCTGTGTTTAATGGAAGGGACTGGCATTGTCAGGAGCACACATGGAGGGAAACACTTTAAAAAAAAGGATGTGGGTGTGGCTGTTTTACATGATAAATCCTGCAGTGGCCCTATGTGATACATATAAAGATGAGTGGTCCTTTATGTACAACATGCATATTTTTGGGTTGTATAAACTCTTGTTTGTGGAACTGGATTGGTTTTACTGAGTCCAACTGAAAGTGCAGCATTTTCCTAATGTACAGGATTTATCTTAACAGAGGCCAAATGATTTGTGTCTGTGCATCTAAATTTGTGTCTGTGTGCATCTGAAGAAAGAAACTGCCCAGCCTTTTCCTCTCTAACACATGCCATTTTATCCCTGATATTGTTCTAATGTTAATGTCACACGCTCGTGTTTGCTGGACATTTTGTCTCCCTTCATCTTTTATGTTTTGCTCCTTTTTTTTTTAATTGTTTTCCACCTCCGTTGGAAGATTGACATTTTCAGGCTTTTATATTTTGGCTGGTTGCAATTCAAAGTGCGGCTTCGCAGACACCTGTGGAATATAATAACTTGTTCTCCTGGTGGAGTTAGCGCTGTCTTTGTGTTACTGGCGACTGACCAAGCGAGAGATTGAAGTGGCAAGAAGAGATAAAAGCTTTTGAAACTGATGAATGTGTCGGCACATTAAATGGGGTGGGGAGGGGCCAAGTCTCAGCCAAAATACACAAATGCATTAAACTGCTGAAAGTTTGTAGGAAATTGAGTTAAGGGCTGGGGTGATGTGTGTCACGGAGAAGGACACAATTAAAGGCACTATTGTGAGCATAGATATACTTTGGCAGCAACATTTTTGCTTTTGCTTACAATGCACTGTGGAACGAAAACACGGTATTTGGTTGCACAGCGAGAATATTATGAGAGCTGCTATGATTCTTATATACTTTACAGGTACCTAAAAATGATTTGTTTTTATCAGTTAATGAACGGATGCTGATTCTGTGCAGTTTGTGATACATAAATTGAATATTGATCAGCTGTGCAGCGTGGCCACATTTAAAGGAGAAGTAAAGTATTGGGCTAGACATGCTGCTCATCATGTTTTTGTGTTTTGGGCCAAAGGCTACCACAGTATTTTGTCAATGAAATTCTGTGCCTCCAAAGGTGCCCCCAGTAGTAACCCATCTTCTTTTCTGCTGATTCACTGCACGTGTTCTGTGCTGTGATTAGGGACTTAAAATGCACAGTAAATGTACAATAAAATAACCACAATATAAGTCTTATTAATAATCA
The DNA here is from genome assembly GCF_000004195.4 of Xenopus tropicalis. Classification (NCBI taxonomy): domain Eukaryota; kingdom Metazoa; phylum Chordata; class Amphibia; order Anura; family Pipidae; genus Xenopus; species Xenopus tropicalis. The sequence goes on along the minus strand of NC_030678.2, from coordinate 104,115,197 downwards.
ATTTAGATTCACATTAAAACATAGAAAATAGTGCCATCTGCATCAGCATTGATTAAAGGGGAACTCCACCCACACACAACTTAAGCTTTTTGAAAAATAAAATCAATAAAAAAACATGCAGCCTTTTCATGATGTAATAATATGATTTGGGACAGTATGGGTTTGGATCAGTAACCTAACCTGCTGCTCTTCTGACTGACTATTTTGAGACTCAAACAAAAAAAAATGTAACACTAGTTGACTAGGGTTGCCACCTTTTGGTTGCTGTGAATCTGAGTGGGGGGATGATATGATATCACTGGGCAGGGACATAATCATCACAGTGATGGGGCTATCACCTCGTCAATTTTGGAGAGTTCTGCCCAGTTTTCCAAACTGGAAGAACAGGGCAGGCAATATTGACCCAGAAAGCCCTTCCAAAAACCAGGCTGTCAGGTCAAAACCAGACAGGTGGTAACCCTATGGTTGACTGTCCTCAACCTGCTATAAGCCTGCAGCCTCCAAATCCCACAATTCCATGAACATATGATGTCAATAAGGAAAGGAACATCACAGTGCAATGCATTGTGGGTTATGCAGTTCATGCTGCTGTGTGTAAGCTGTAGAGAAGTTGTTACAATTTGTAACATCAGTTTTTTAGTTCCTCATCCCTTGTCAGGATTTCAAATGATGCAAAAGTACTGTTTTGCAGCTGGATTTCGGCATATAAAAAAGGTATGTATTCATACTTTTTGAAGGGACAGATTACAGTGATAGGTGTATTAGGAGTTTCTGTGTTGTGTGGGGCTCCTTAACAAACTTGGTTTGGAAGCTAGTATTTCCCTTTAAAACTCCAGACTGTAGCAGCAGCTTCCAATACAGATGTAACCTTACCTATTGATTTGATCATTTCCAGTGACCCCAAAAGTTAGCTTTTTTAGAGTAGCCCATGGCACACTGAGTGTGTGCAGTGTCACTGGCTTTTCCTCTCCTTTAAAGGGATGTTTAGGCAAGCTTTCACAGCTACATCATAGGTGGCAAATTGGTGTTGCCACTCTATTTAATATAAACTACTCTCAAGCATATTGTTTCATAGAACCCCCCCCCCCCAAAAAAAAAGCAAAGCTGTCAAGCATCAACTGACACAATCAGCTCTGCCTTTTATAAGCACTACATCTACCTGTGGACACACAGAGCAAATTTCAATGCAAAAACACTTGAGTATGCATTTGTGCACCAAAATCCACTCCATAGTCTGTACACAGACAAACGCAGCTTCTATAAATACAGCGGGCTGAGGAGCTGTTTCATGGCCGGACTTATAGGCAGGCTAAAAGCCAGCTTTGTGTGACATTATCCTTAAGTGTCCTTTCCTCAGGTATACAACTTACTCCATGGCATTAAGGGATATGGTCCAGTTCAGGTATTTTTGTGATTTTATTTCCTGTTATCATTTATAGTATAGACTGGTAGATCATTACCCTAAAGAAACAAGGTTTGATGGCGTCTCTGTTACATTATTTGATCAATTAAGTAGACTTATGTTTCTTCTTCTTGCTCGTGATTTTCTTGAACCCATAGGATTAATAGACTACTTAGAATATAGAAGATATCCTGCCTTGTCAGAATTTGTAGACTGTGCCCATTATATTGTCCTCCAAATAACCTTCACTCAGCAGGCTGCCAGATTTTTGCCATGGGGGGTATGCAGGCTGGGAATCTGATACAGAATACAAACAACCATTCAGTAATGGCAACACACTGCTGATTCTGCTGTTTTAAGATTCCTTATCTGCAAGATGTCTTTGAGGCTACGAATTGTTCTGAGATATTAATCTTTTTCAGTTTGTGTTTTCTGAAGAACGCAAAGGAGGATCCCAAAGTGCTTACTTTCTTTGAACTGCAGCTTCACTTCACAAAGGCTTTTTCTAGTAAAATGGCAATAGCGGAGGAAAAAGTGGAAATGTCGGTGGATATAGAAACGGCCGCCATTTTGATTTGAGTAACAACATGATCCCCCTTTTCCATTTTTAGTCACAGGCCGATAAAGTATTTAAGTTCATTTCATTTAATAATAAATATTAAAAAGTAATATGTAAATCTTTTCTGTTAGAAGATAAAGTAGGGAGTTTATATCATAAATAGTAAATATTTAAAACCTACCATAAGGAATATGGCTTTGATGTGCCTAATAACCTTAAATTCACTAGAAACATGAGTATGGCAATAACTGTATGTTTATAAAATCAAGTGCAGTAATTTTTAAAGTGGACATCAACTGTTTCTGTTTATGCTGGATATGGAAAGTTTGCCCAAATGTAGGTATGACTCCTTGATAATCAGGGCAGTCTACATCATATTGATAGGGTCATGCATATCCAGAATAGCAGACAGGTATTTGGGAGCTAGGATAGGCACTATGAGAAGCCTTGGTTGGAAACAGTAGTAGTATGGAAACAACTGCACCAAACTACTGTAGTGTACCATGACACAATTGTAAAAGTACTTTTAGGCCACAGGGCAATTTTAGTGCTGCACTGAAACTCACCCCTTTAACTTGCATGCAAGGCAATAGCAGTGTTTTCTTTAGCATTTTGGTGCTACGTTTAGAGGCTACATAAAAAAGCAGCACTAAGAGTGACCTATGTGCCATCAGAAAGTGAGAACAGTTAGTGACTATAGTAAGGGTAATGCTAATGGTGGTAAAAATCTTTTCTATTGTGACACTTCTCAATACCCGTCCTTGCAGACAGACATTATTTTTGCAGACACAACATTGCTGAATAATTCTCATTCACATTTAAATTCTCTACCTGTTCAGGGCCTTAAGATGCCCAGCGGCTTAGCATAACAGTAAATATGCTTTCAAATTGTTCAGCGTTGAGAAATAAATCGGAAATGAAAGAACCCAGGTGCATAAACAGCGGTACAGAAAGCTAAAACCCTTTAGTAAGGGCATTGCAAATGATTTACTTGGGGCTGTGTGAGCAGATTTTCATTCATCTGAGCAAGAGAAGAAGCTGCTGCTGTGTGTGATCATCTCATCTTGGTTTAATGCTCACAGTTGGTAGGGGGTTATTTGTGCAGATTCAGTCCATTGGCATTTACTGTGTGACATTCCCATTTTGCAGTGGTGTATCTTTGCTTACTATGCTGTTTGCTTGATGCGTGGCTTGCTCTTGTCAAGGCTGGTTATTGAAGAAGGTGCTCGAGTTGCAGTTGAAGCCCATCTTTGCTAAATGGATGCACAGAGCATGGCTGGCTGACGTAGCAGGGAAGGGTTAAGCTGAATAAGCAATACAAGATGTTCTTACACTGGAACAGAAGGGCTAATTCCATAGAAAGCGGCGTCTCACGTCTTTGCTTTTGTGCAAACAGAATTAATATAATTATATTGTGTTTTATTTTTCTTAAAAAAGTCCAGCAAATTGTAGAGGCTTATGCAATGCCAATTAAATAAGTAGCTAAGTTTGGGACAGTGGTCCGGTTAGGGGAAAGCAGTACCAGCCCATAGAAAAACTACCTAAGCCCTGCACCAGCATCTCCTTACCTTAGATCTTTGTTCCTTAGTGTTAGGGCAATTCACAGTAGTGTAGATCTTACCAGGTTTACTCTATTGCAGTTGCATGAACAGGGATTTTCTGAAGGGATACCTGGGATGCCAGTAGGAAAGATAAGTAAAATGGTGACATGGCACTTTTACAGGCTGGTGCAGGGGAAAAAAATCTATTTCACCAAATATTTTGGCACCCCAAGTAAAATATTCTTTAAATGTCCTTTAAAGGAGAACTGAAGCTTAACAAATAATTAGCCTAGACACATTACCATACATTTGGAGATTCCAAATTTGGATTTGGAGATTCCAATGTGCCATCCCAAGACCACCATATTCCTTTACAAGTAACAATCTGTGCATCCAAAGATGCTGTGGGCTGCTGTCAGTTACCTGAGAATAGAGACTGACAATATACAGTATATACAATACAAAACTCAAGGTGCAATGCATAAAATTGTTAATACAAGACTGATTAGTAATCAATTCAAATTCACATTGGATGACCACATGTAAACCAGCAAATTCTGCATCAGAATTGGTTAATAATCACTGTTTGTACCCATGTATTGTAGTGTGCTGTACAATATGTTGGCATTTTATAAATATGTGATAATAATAACAACAATCCTTTAGCTTATGTGTTGGGGGGCTCTCCAAACCCAAAGCAATGCCAATTTACATTTTAACATAAAAGAAAGTGTTACGTATATCAACACTTGATGACTTCACCACCTTTACCAGCTTGGCCAGTAATAGTGATGTTTCATGCCAATTATATTGATAGGGCTGAAAGATAAAAACAAAACATAGGAAAAAGTATTTTTTCAGAAAAGGTGGCGATTTTACTAGTTTGTGAGTAGATTTTGCCAGTTTCAGTCTCAGTGGCCCCCTGTAAGGGAGTGTGCAGAAACTTGAAGACGGGATAAGTGCTACTTGCCAGGCTGTTTATCTTAAAAAATGCAAATTTTCTTTAATGCAATCATATAGCAAATGTGATTTAAATAAGAGCAACTATCGATTTCAAGCCACTTGTCTGAAGGTGAACATCTCCTTTAATTACAAGAGGGTGGGTTTATTATTGCATCTGCTGTCTGCAAAGTAGCCAGACTGTGTCATATTGATGTCCTTGAATAGGTGGGCCTTTGGGGAGCATTTGAAAGTCTGCAGAGCTGGAAACTGTCAGATAGGACAAGGCAAATATTTTAGCAGCAAAGAAGATGCGTGCATTGGAGGGAATTATGGGTATATCTGAAAAGAACAGAATTTTGGGAATGTGTTTAGAGATTTTAATTAATTTACTTTAAACAACAGAGACATATAATATAAAAAATAACAAATAAATCTTTGTTCCAACACAAAGTAAAGCTATTACTAAAATGTACCATATTTATCCTTAGATTCTCATAATTGTAAATACTATACTTATCTACATTTAGTGTTATGAGAATTGAGCATGAGAGTGAGACCCATTATGCAGGTCTCACTTTCCTGTTGAAGTCAATAAAGCATTTAATCAGAAAAGCCACTCAGGCCAAGAATAAACCTTGCACAGCTATTACAGGGCCAGGTGTTTCTACCACTGATGAAATTGTATTTACTTCTTAGAGAGCTTTGATGGAGTTTTGCCTTCGAGCCTGCCCTGGCTTCTATGTACTTTCTAGAAATCTGCAAGGCAACTGAGTGATGTATGAAGCCTTTAGCTGACTATTGGCACAGCTGACACAGTAAGAGTGTTCTTAGCTTGTGAATTTCTAACTTATCCACAAATGGCCTTTGTTTTAAAATTAAATTCTGATATGGACTTAGTATGAAAGAAAAACAATTTGCATAAGGTAGACAGTCTTAAATGTACAGGCTTTTACTATAGGCATTAATGGAAATGTAAAAGCAGGGGATTGTCTCATGTTTAAAGGGGCAGTATACACCCTTTTCACAAAGAGTTCAATGAAAAGGGCTTGTACCTAACAAAGGTTTTGCTTATTGTTTTAATCACAAAAATCTATAGTTCTTGTTATTTATTGAGCTAAACTGGGCAAACAGGGAAAGTAAGGCTACTCCATGTTTAGTCCTTGTGATGTAGTAAGTTAGATTACCAGCTCACAGATAACCTTTCTTCATTATGAATTTCTGTACATATGTATACCTTACTGGCATCCAGTACCTAGTCTGAAATGAAGGCTATGTTTCTGCATAACATGCTTGTTGAAATAAGTAGGCAAAGGTGGTTGATGACAGGAATAAGTTTACTCTTTACAGCCCTATATATATATATACCTTTATATTAGTTGCATGGTGGTTTCATGAATAAAACAATTGGGTCATAACTTAAAATCTCTATATCTGTATATGTGAAAGGAAATGATAGTCACCGCATTTACATGCAGTTTTAGTCACAGTGGTGACCTCTGATTATACATGAATTAAAAAAAGAAGATAACATTATTGAAGTGGCGGGTAGATATGTATTTTCTAGTTGAGAGCTGAACTTCCTGTTAAAAAAACAAAGCTGAGATCCTAAAGTTACTCTGCTAAAGCTCTTGTAACTTTGTCTGTGTGGGGCTTTTTAGCCTCTTTGCAAGTGTACTGCCTGAGGCAACCTTCTTACCACACCTCATGTTAGAAACACCCTGGAAGAAAACTGCTGGGACTACACAGAGGCACTTGCCTTGGGCATGTTGTTAGCCCTCTGGATTTTTAGATATATATATTTTTTTACTTCTTTTTATGACTTCTGTAAGCACTGCCCTCTCAGATTACTAAAATACCTTTTTACTTTTTTGGGGTTAAAAGATATACTTTATTTAAGCACAACATCCTCCCATGTACGTATAAAAGTGGGAAGAACTTGGTACCCGTGCCACTAATGCCTGCACTTTAATGCCTGTTTTTTTTCTAATGGAAGTGGTTGAATAGTTTTCTAATGCATTGGGTATTGTACCTATATATTAGGTATTTTATTCTAATGTATTAAAGTATTATAGCTGCTAATTGTGCAGCTTCTGTCAAAAGGTCAATTTTATCTACCCTGACAAGTTAACCTTTCTAATAATGTTTGTAGCATCAGTTACATCTTGACCTCTTGTATAGGAGCATATTAATTGAATGTATTCTTTATATTTAACTCTTGTATATAAAGTATTGATATGTATTATACTGTAGGGATAGATAGATACAGCTTTACGTTTTTAGATTTGTATGTATGAAGTTAATGCTGTTGTGCTAGTACTTTTTTTTCATTAGTCACATTGATCTGCATTTTTGTCCGGTTTTTGCCTACATATAGCTTGGTAGTAGGATGTTCCTCTGTAAAACTCCATGTCTTGATGCAGTTTCCAAGTTTTTAAAATGTGAAATGGCTGATATTTTTAACCAGATCATAGGAAGTATTTTTCCTTCATGTTAGGTATTTCCTGGTAAGGGAGTCAGCAGAGTACAGTGATAAATGGGGCCACTGTAGTAAACCAGAATTAATTTGCTAGCATGACTGAAACAGCGACTGTTCGATTTTTGCCTCAAACTGATTGAATTGATCACAGTTAAATGAAGGCATGGAAAAAGGGAAAAAGAGTAGTTTAATTAATGCACCTCAAACCACCATGAGCCTCATTGATCAATTTGTTCATCTCTACTTTTCAGTGTAAACAAAAAAAATTACAACCACCTAGGGGAATTTATCACTTAGTAGACATCTAAGAATATGTACCACCAAGTTTTTTTCACTGGGTTTAGTGAACCACCTTGTATAAGTAAAATTAGGTTAGTTCTGGTATCCAACATCACTTACTTTTAGTAGACTGGAAAAACTGACTAGTTCAATAGCAGTAGGCAAATGTACTGTTAATGTCCTATTGGGAAAGCCTGGCTCGAGAGGCTTAGTATAAACAAAGCCCTTTAATTTACACTTTGCGAGGAAAGACAAGTCATACACAGTAAGACATTCAGTCTCTGACAAGACATCTGAGATTTGTAAAGTTGTTTGTTTGGCACTTGCACTAAGTGCCACAAGAGGTTTTCGTGATATTGCTGCCTTTTGAGGCAGATAGCACACCGTCAAGTGCAGCCGTTCCTTGTGAGAACCCAAGGCTGTAAAGATCTGTCACTTCCATCTGTCAACTGGAAAGCATAGCAGGATTTGGCAAATTCTGAATTAGACACTCAAATCAAGACAAAATAAAAGCACTTACCAAAAACATTAAAAAAGGCAAACTATTTTAGGTCTAGAACAAAATATGTCTGATAATTAAAATATTAATTTGTGTTGCTGTGATTTTTTTGGTTATTTGTTGTTATTTGTTTTTGGTTTATACTTTTTATATAAATATCTCATGTACAATTAGAAATGCTATATAGCAGCGATCCCCAACCAGTGACTCAGGGGCAACATGTTGCTCACCGACCCCTTGGATGTTGCTCTCAGTGGCCTCAAAGCAGGTGCTCATTTTTGAATTCCTGGCTTGAAATCCATTTTGGTTGCATAAAAAGCAGGTGTACTTGCAAACAAAGTGTTCTGTAGGCTGCCAGTCCACATAGGGTCTACCAAATAGCCAATTATTTGGCACCCCAGGGGACTTTTGTCATGGTTGTGTCGCTCCCCCAAATTTTTTACATAGTGGCTCGTGGGTAAAAAAAAAAGTGGGGGTCCCCTGCTATAGCAATTTATGTGGTCCAAGTTTAAAGTATATGATAATTTACCTGTTGGATCTAAACTTATGACTTATGGCTGTGATTGCTTACTTGTTTGCGTGGTAGCAGGGATATGGACCTTGGATGCAAAATTTGTTGTAGTTTAATTAGGTTATTCCTATAAGGTATTGGACATTAGTAGAAAGTAGAAAGCTGGTAGCCCAAGTTGACTTCTGTTCAATAACTCGTTGTTCTCTTATTTGTCAGTAAATATGAAGGCTGTCTTGAATTAAATGCCAGAGAGGGCTAGAGTCATATGTCTCTAGCATGGGGGATGCTGCTTTTGTGAGGGCATAAAGAGAACTGAAAAGGGCTCTAATAAATAAATGAAAAACTTATGAAAAAAAAAAATCTATGAATTTAGGAGCAGTACTCTTAATGGTAGATGCCTGACATATGATTCTGGTGTATGCAGTTTTAGAACAACTGTAGCCCTTTCATGCTAATTTAATTCTGTTTTTAATTTAGCTGTCTTCTCTTCATCCTTTAGCTGTTCTGCTGAGAGACCCTGAATCTCACAGCTAGTCCCTCTGCGTACCATAGATTTGTAAGACATCGCTCATTCATGGTTGATTTTGAGACAGATAAAGCTGTGGTTGTGGTTCACTGCTGTGTGACTGACATTTTGTCTTGTAAGTAATAGAGCCTGAGTTACAGAGCTGTGGTTTACTAGTTAGTGCCTCAAGCTTCCTTTGGCTTTAAGACTTTGATTGATGGTGTAATGACTTTATCGAATCTTTATGCTATTAGTTAATGATGCACACTCATCCAAACAAGTTGCACTGTACTAAATCTGTGATCATTTTCAGTGGCTTGGTTTAGGCATGGTCCTCAGATTGTGGCCTTTGATCTGCTTCTGAATTTCCCCTGACAGCTACAGGTTGGTCAATCCAAACATTTTATTGCCAACAGATAAGTCACAATAGTGCAAGCTAGAACACTAAATTTATTCTGCAGAATGCTTTATCATAGCTAATAATCAGCCATTGAAGCTCCCATTTTATCTTGGTCTCAGTAACTTCCGTGCTTCAACTCTGGCTGCTGCTTTCTCAGATTACAGCAGAAAGGGAGGGGGAAAGTGCAGAGATGGGAGGGGGAGAGAGGAGCAAACTTAGCAGACTCGTACCATGCTCTGAAGGATTTTCCTAAAAGCAGGAAGTCTGACACAGAAGATCATGTATACAGAATAATAGGAAAGAAATGTGTTTTTTCTTTTTACTGAGGACTGAGAGCAGCAGTTCTGTGTTTATGGCTGTATTTACATAGACCTTTCCTTTAAAATTAGGTATGTTTTGTTCTGGACTAGGAAATGTGCAGAGCCTTTCATATACTGAACATAGGAATCTTAAAAAATAGTTTTATTATTTTTTTCTTTTTTATAATACTTTAAACTATTAAAATAAAATAAATTCACTTGTCTGCATACTGTTTCATATGCAAAACCCATAATGCAGTGTTAAACACGCTTTTATTTAACATCTAATGGTTCACATTCATACGGTCCACGGTCATACTATGTAATTTTTTTGGGGGGGACAACTAATTTTGGTATACGTACTCTTCGCCGCTATTTCCAGTAGGCCCAGGGCTGAACTAGCGGTAGGCAGCAGAGGCGATCATTATAAGTTTTGGGGGGCGCACATGCCTCGGGTGCTGAAACTCCTCGGCTTTGACATGGCCCCACTGAGCTTTTACGTACCCACAAATATATCTAGGGAACTTACCCTTTCATATAGAAGTTAAAAGATTTCCACAGAAAACATTTTCACGTGATTACTCAAGTTGTCTGATTTGCAACACATGGTTCCCATAATCCACAGTCAAACCATATCTTTGTCAACCGTAGGAAGTGCAATTTCCGTGGCTGACAAAACACCATATTATAGCCATAATGCTCTACATGAGAAGCTGTATTGGCAGATACAATAGATAGTTTAAGGATATGAATGGAAACCTTTTTAGTAAGTTAGCTTATACTATGTTACTTATATTAACACCTGCTCCAGATATCCACGAGGCCCTTAAAGTAGCCATATTTGTTGTGTTCTTGGCATCTTACATGTATGTAATTTTCTTGTGATTTTGGCTGTATATCCAAAAATGTAAGCATCATTTTTGATGTACAGATTCTCCCAGCCACATGCTCATATCATTAGCTGACTCCTGCTCCCCTCTTTCTGTAATGATTAAGCAGAGATTGCGATGGAAGCACAGTATGTCACACAATTATTTTGCATGCTATTTCAGATTCTGGATTTTTCTCCGCTGACATGTGTCGTCTGTTTATAAATGTTTTGTGTCTGGTTTCGTATGCTGTGAAAATCCTAAACGGCGCTTGTCTCTCTGATATCAGCAGTCGCCTGTTATGTGGTTGCAGAAGCTAATTACTGGGTGACTGTTTCTGACAGCGCTAATCCAAACTGCATTTTCTTTTTAATTGTTGAGGCAACCAGAAGAGATTGTATTATTATCCTGAACGTGTAATGAAAAGACTGGAGAAGTAGGACAAATGACTTTGTGATATTTAGAATCTTGGATATTTGTTTACCAGAAATTCTATCTGAATGAATATACTATGCTGAGAATGGGTTAGTTGGAATGGATGTGCCGCCACGAGAATGGCTTTGTATAAATCAATGTTCGTCCATGACTATGAATTAATATACATTGCTGCAATCGTAATACACAACATGAGAGGGTACAGTCCTGTATATATACTATATGCTCTAAGCTATCTCCGAAAAGGGACCATGAAACATAAATATGCAATATGGCAGCTTCTACTAATCATGACAGTGTTGCTGTATAGATAACTTTCATCAGGACTGTTCAGTTGGAGGCTCACAGTCCAAATGGGACTCTTAAAGGGGTATATTATCATGCTGTGTAAAAACTGGAGTAAAACATCACCAGTGATGTTGCTCATAGCAGCCAATCGGATGCTTTCCTTTGGTTTTCTAACTGTTGAAATCGAATTGCTTATTGGTTGACCTGGGCAACATCACCGGTAATGCTTCACTCCAATTTTTACACAGCATAATAAATTTACCCCTTATTATTATTTGTATCATGCTGTGTAAAAAGTGGAGTAAAACATTACCAGTGATGTTGCTCGTAGCGGCCAATCAGATGCTTTGCTTTGGTTTTCTAACTGTTGAAATCTATTTGCTGATTGGTTGCCCTGGGCAATATCACTGGTAATGCTTCACTCCACTTTTTAAACAGCATAATAAATATACGCCTAAAGTCTTCAAGGCCTTCGTCATGGCTAAGATCTCCACAGACCTCCTTATACACATATATAATCTGATAATTTGTACATGTAAACTGTAAAAATGTAAACTGTATATATAGAAAGAGAGCAAGAAAGAAAGTACAAAATGTTTATTGTAATCAAACAAGCCTGACAAGGGTTGTTGTAAATAGTAAATAGATATGCTATTATTAAATGCAATGTATTCAATGCCATAGCGGAACCTATTATTGAGTGCTGTAAAAAGCTCAGGGTCCCCATGATTGAAAGACACAGTCCTTTAAAGTATACTGTATGACCAACTTGAAAGGGGTTTATTCACCTTTTCGACATAGACATTGATATTTTTTTTATTTATTTTTTTTTTTAAAAATTGTGTGTTCAGGGGTCAGTGACCCATTTTAAAGCTGGAAAGATGCAGAGGAGGAAGGCAAATAATACAAGGATGAAAAAAATAAATAATAAAGACCAGTTGCAAAATTAAGTTGCTAGGAATAGGACATTCTATAACATACTAAAATTAATGTAAAGGTGAACGACATTTTAAATGGATTTTTTAATCCAAATTTTTTCTTTGTTTTTTGTTATTTTTGCTTGAAAAACTGCATAAAAGTAATTTCTATTAAAGGAGAAGGAAAGGTAAAAACTAAGTAAGTTTTATCAGAAAGGTCTATGTAAATACAGCCATAAGCACTCACAGAAAAGCTGCACTGAGTCCTCTATCAAAAGACACACTGGATTTCTTGTCTCCTTTTTTGTAAACATGTTGTTCAGGTGTCTGACTTCCTCTCTCAGAAAAATCCTTCATTCCAGTGGCCAGAGTCTGCACAGTTCTCTCCTCTCTCCCCTCTCCTGCTCCCTCCTCCCATAAGAATTCATAAAACTCACTCCCCCCTCTCTTAGGAATGTGTGATCTGAGCTAGACTGCAAACAAGAAACTATTTAAAATGTCAGCTGCTGTCTTAAGCAAACGGAAAAAGCTTCTAGGGCTGTTTACTCAGGTATGGTAATGCTTTCTGCAGAATAGATATAGTGTTCTAGGTGGTACTAATGTGGCGAATCTATTGGCAGTAAAATGCCAAAATTATTTTCCTTCTCCTTTAATAATCCTTACAACCCTTACATTTTATAGCTTGCATCCAGTAAAACCATTGATAAATATGTGCCCAAATATACAGTATATTCCTCCATCAGTAGTTAAAAGATGTGTTGATGTTTTTTACTGGCATCTAGGACAATATAAAAGAGCAGTTTGGAGTGAGATGTGTTTTTACATTTTCATGGACCGCCTCAGTGATTTCTCATATCCATCTGTTAGACAGCAGAAGGTGCATTACCCTTTAACGCACAACTAAAGCCCAGTTATATGATTTTACGGGCTCTTTAAAAGTGGTTCAGCTGTACATTCCACCTGTAACAAAATATTCCCGACTGAGCATGGCTGTTGCAGAAGGGATTGGTGTACTCAGAAGAGTGCTGCACTCTATGGCATACAGCCTGAACTTGCAGTGAAAATGTCTGGGAAAAGATTTTTTTCCCTAAAACACCATTCATCTTTCTTGCAGAGAGATTGTGTCTGTGCTGTGCTTGCTAGCAACTATACTGATATTTTTCCATACTACTTTCTCTCATTACTTTGCATATTTAATATTTCATGATTCTAGTGATCTGTTTATGTTTGAGGCTTTTGGCAGGAGGTGCAGTCGACTAAATAGCGCCTTTGCTACCAAATGTTGTGCTCTTTGGAGCTCCATCTGTGCATTAGATCTTCTGAAGACACGCTGCATCTAGGCCCAGCTGAAGAATTTATTTTCCTTTCCCTCCTCTAGATGAATCCAAACTTCACTCATAGCATTCCACTTTGTTCTCTTGCTCTGTCTCTTCCTTCCCACATTACTGTCAAATGATTTCCACCAAACAGTAACAACATGACAAATATTGTGAAATACAGAGGTGTTCTGAGAAATGTATCAAAGGATATATTTCACACGTCAGGATGTGTGGCACGTCGGTAAAATGGTTTTGTGCTTTCTTTCTCTCTCTTATTACCTCTGGGTTTTATACCAGAGCAATGGAAAGCAAAGGGTAGGTGTGTTTGTTTTAAATCATCCCATTACAGTGAGTTAACCTCCGCTCCCTAAATGAAGATTGTATAAACCTGAGATTTCTTTTGATGCGGTTGCTTAGTAACAGGCAGCGGGTATCCATAAGACAATGAATAGACTGTCACTGATAGGGGTATTAGGAAAAGAATGGTTTGGACACACTAAACTGTACATTATGGTTTTTATTTTGTGTAATGATCAGACAGTGTTGCTTATACCATTATTAAAGCTCCGCTTATATCAGTATTGTCTAGACTGGCACTTTATACTTGTGAAGGTAAAATGTTCTCTCCAATTGTAAACTATGGGGAAAGTTTGCTATATTTTCAAAATAAATCTCAACAGTTTTATTTATTTGCTCTCCAGGAAAAAGACAGAGATGTGTGACAAAACATTCTCTAGCATTCAAAACACCTGCAGAAAAAAACATTTTCAATAACTGTTTTGGCTATAGGTTATAATGGTTTTCCCAACGACAGACCTTCCTAATGCTTTGGAATTAAAAAGTGGAAAAATGAAAAACTTAAAAATGCTTTAGTTTTAATTGTCACACAACTCAACAAATAAACACATTTTTTTCACTCAGCTCAACTATTTATGCATTGGAATACTTTAATTACATTTGTGCTTAAATATGAATTGGAAAACTATTAGGTCTCATCAATGGTACCTCTTCCATGAGGCCACCTGTGCCTTAAAGTGTAATGTGATCCAAGCTTTCCCCAACCCCACTGACACCTTTGGCTTTCCATCTTTAGGGTCACTTGCATCTAGCTGCACTACACAAGGAGGCTGTATGAGGTGTTACCAGACCCAGGGACTTGTTAGATTTCTCCATGAACAATGGAGTTATGGAAGGGAAAAAAGTGTCCAATAACCTGGTCCTCTTGCTTGCCGCTTCCTTTATGAGGAACACATCAATAGTAAGACAGGTACTTGGGTACTATCTAGGTGAAAATCTACAAATATAAAACGTAGTCCCAAGATCACCAATTGTCCTGATTAAGGGCAAAATTATGTATTATTTTCTTCCAAAGTTCTCTGATGATATATGCATACCCACAAATCATATATATTGTATATACAGTAGTATATATTGACATAGTATTTAGCTGTGTAGAAGAAAACCCCTCCAATAAAGTTCGATAAAAACATACACACGCTAACAAACACGACTCAGAACTAAACTGGGTCCCACAGCACAGTCATTTTAGGACACACCTAATTTTTTTTTAAAAAAAAACATTTTTATGTACAAATTTCAAACCTGTATCAGTCAGTGGTGCACTGGACCCTTTATACCTCCTAGGCCCCCTGCAGTCTTAGGGTCTGCTTCTTCTACAGGTAGGGTCTGTGCTTTAGTCTCGCACTCTCATTTTGTTACATGCCTAAATCTTCACATGCACTCCTACGTATAGTTAATAGTGTTAGAGAAGAGAAACGTAAGGCTACTGCTGTGCGCTTCCTTGCGTGGAACATTGTATAGTTTTCTATGGCAGAATTAAGGAGCTTCATAAATCTAACACATCCCTTAGTACACTGACATTGTCCATGTATATGTTTATCCTTTATTAGAATGTTTCATGGCATTGTAGCACAGATACAACACTACTTGCTATCTGTAGAGTTTGATTTGTGTTGAATGCCTCAGATTTAGTCTTTTCACTGGGACTTTTGTAACAGAATTCTTTTTTCTTCATCTAAATAAAAGAATACAATGAAATGCAGATCAGGGTTATTCTGTGCTGCTCTGTTTTTTGACGGGGTATATTATTTCTAAAGACACTTTGAATAGGGATGACTTGTTAATGATCACTAGTCAGTAATTGCCTTGTTTTAAGGTGACATTCAGACCCAAATTATGGTGAACTGTGATAAGAAAATGTTCACAATGTCAGGGATTTATTTCATGGTCCTGTTCATTCCTGTATAATAGCAGGTACAAAGAATATTCCCTGCTTCCCAGCTAACCAGCCAAAAAAAGGCAGAGTAACAAGAAAATGTTATTTTAACTAATCCACTTCTGGAAGTAGGCCCATTCTTGCTGTGTCTCCAACACTTACACTATTTCGATGTAGAAAAAGCTGATTTCCACCATCTCCTTGGAGTCCACAGAGTGAGCGTAATCCATTATCTAGTGAGAGATGAATTAATCCATAAATTAAAACACAAATTCCTCCCTCTGCCTGGAATTAAAAGCTCTCCGTGTGTTATTGGTTTCTGAAAGTATTATTTAAACGATTTTAAATTCAAATGTCTCAAGGCCCTTAATAGAGTAATATATTTTTCAATACTGATTTTTTGCAGATTGTAGTAAATGTTCTATTAAAATGGATAACTACCCTCAACTTGTACATCATTCAGACGACTCCCCCACCCAGCAATTCAGTGTCATTCAGAAGTTCAAGTTAAGAAGAGCTTACACAGGGCACAACAAACTTGCCTTATGGCAAGGAGTAAGGTTAGGGCTGCCTTGCACCCACCAGCCCTGCGCCCAGCACCTTGTACCCTGATTTTTTTGTCCAGTTTTGGGGTTCAGAGTACAGCCAGACCCTAAATGCAAGTGTTCTGTAAACACTACTTAGCTTTTGCGCCTCTTTGCGCATTTCCATCTGGAGTATAGGTAAATTACCTCTTAACTTTTGTGTTTGCATAGTTTAGGGGCAGATTTATTAAAATGTGAGATTAGAGCTCACCACAGAAAGATTTAGCAGCATCCTGTTTATTCCTATGGGATTTTTAGGAGCATATTTATATGGTGAACTCTATCTTTGATCATTGATAAATACACTTCTAAAAGTCCCATAGAAATGAATGGAAAGTGGATGAATTTTTCTGTGATGAGTTCTAATTTCACATTTTGATAAATCCGCCCCATAGAGTTATGAAGTAGTTTCAGGGGGCAACCGAGAGCCCTAGGCAACCCAGCCAGCCACCTCTCCCCTGTGCCCCCCCTTCCCCTGCATGCACAGTGACATTGTGGGGGGGATGCCATGCAATGACGGTGGGGAGCAAGGGACCGTGGACCAGGGAGGAGACATACTTGCCTGGTGCCCCCCAGCATTGTACTCTTGCCTGTTCTGGCCCTGAGTTGTTCACTTTTCCTCCCTTTTATCACAGAAAACCAATTTTGCTGTGTTTTATAGCGTCTAGCTATAATAATAACTCTATATTCTGAACGCATTGTTCTGATATCCTATCAGAAAAACACGGATTGAACCCAGGGGTGTATTTAGGTCCAATGCTGCCCTAGGCACTGGACCTAAATAAGCCCTTACATTGTGCGTGTGACGTCACTTCAGCAGAACCTGCGACCCCTTAATAAAAAAGAAAATATAGGCACCTGAGGGCCGCCCCCCAAAAAGTGCCCCCCTAGACATAGGCCCTCTGGTGCCTTATTATAAATATACCCTGATTGAACCACTCCAGAATTTTTGGCTAAAATGGCTTGTTAGAAAAGTAATAGAAGCTTTTAAAAATTTCAGGGATGGAAAAGGGTCATTTTAAAATCCGATTATCCAGGTTAGATGAGCGGTGATATTTTGTATCATTTTATCACAAACTCGTTTAAATACTTTGTCTCTGTCTGTCTGTCCAGTTTTGTTTTTTTTTTTAACTTTCATTCTTCCTCCCCACCCACCCACACTCTGTAATATGACCAGTGGCAGATTGTTTGACCTAATACAAAGGTAGTGTTCAGTTATCTGCTCAGCCAAATGTCCTATATTTTTAAAGTTCACAAGAAAGAGAAGCTAAATATATAATGCACATTTTCTTTGCTCTTGCCTTTGGTATTGTTATGTGACATTTGAATGGAATTCATTTGCATCTCATTTTGCTTGTCTTCACTCAATAGGTTGAATGTAAGAAAGCACAACCTAAGGAAGTCATGTTTCCTCCTGGTACAAGAGGACGAGCAAGGGGCCTTCCCTACACCATGGATGCATTCATGCTAGGGATGGGAATGCTGGGTAAGTGTGCTTGTTTTATCAACAGTACTAAGCCTTGTTTTCAGGAAAAAGTTTAGCATAATGGCTTTAAGGAATTACCAGCAACTCTGATATCCTAGTACTTGTGTTCCTACTATGGAGGCATTGGGGCATTTGTAAGCTTTCTTTGCTCCCACGCATAAAGGTAAAACAGTCTAGCTGTAATTTAATTTACCGGTATATACTTTACATTCTAATAGATATAATAGAGGGTACATTATCCATTGTAGTTTTAGCTTCTAATATATCATAAGGCAAATAATACATGAAAACAGTGATAAAAAAAAAGTTTGTGTTTTAGCCAGGTGTGTTGAAACTGTAATAAAGCAAAAACAAATCTGTTCTTTTATATCCTAGCCCTTTTTATTCCCATCAGCTTAGAAGCTGTGGGTGACTTAATTGCTCACTTAGCTCTCTTTATTTTTCTCTCTTGAAAAAGGTTTTCATTGCAGAAATTGCAGTCACAGGTTGTTTCTCACTTTAGTTGAATGATCAAAAACACGAACAATACATATAAGCCAATAACTACTGTTATGTTCTGTAAAAAAAAATCCATCTCTCCTCCCTGTAGCCCAGTGTTATCTGACACTCTGACATATCTGAATTTCAGTGGTCTGTACACATAAGCATATCAGTTATGGTGGGATGGTAGGAACTTAAGGATCCTAAAGGCTGAATAAGCTGAAATACTGTTCATATTTGTACTACAACTGCTCCTTGCAACCTAAGTGGCTAATACATCTGGCTATCCATGTTATGCACAGGAATTTGTAACCTACTGGTTGGGACCCAAAAATGGAGCCCTATGCCTTATACAGTGATATTTCCTCCTAAATCAGAAAATAGTCAGTAAAATGAGGTATATAGAACAGTTGTAACCTAACTGTTTAAATGTTGATCCTCTTTAAAAAAAATAAGGAAAGAAAAGGTTAAGAACGACTGGTTTAGCGTGTGAGACTGCAAAACACCAATGAGGCATTTTCTTCTTTCCTAGCTGGTGGTGGAAGGCTTGTACCCAGGCAAGCTCTAAAATCTCACTGCCTTACTGTTGTTTTTCTATCTGACGTTCAGTTTTCTCTTACTATGCTGGTAATCGGCCTCTACACTGTATAGCAGGAATTGTCTACATTTTTCAGGTCACATAAACGTCATCAGGAGTCACGTTGCCTTTCGAGACAAGTTAATGAACGTTAATCATGTAGAAACCAGTGCACCAAATCCATGATTCTGCTGAATCCAAGCACTATTTGCAGGATTCTGATTCAGCTGAATCCAAAGTGTCCTGTCGAACAGAATCTAAACCCTTTTGTGATAGGACAACTGAAGGTGATAATTTTTTTGTTCACAGACAAATTTGAATATGCAAATTGGGGTTAGCACTGAGCATTTTGGAGAGATAAGCGCCTGTCACTTGACTGCACTGCCTGCTTGCAGGCGAATCCCATTTAGAGTGAGTGGAATGTTTTGTTCCCTCCCCATGGAGCTAGACAATGCTCACAACTGCCTTGTGTGCCATTACCCTAAAGCTTAGCTAAAAATAGGTAACAATATCTAACTGCAGACAAGATAGAGACAAAACTAAATTTAAACAGCTACTCTTTTCTAGAACTACACACTTGTACAGGTATGGGACCCGTTATCCAGAATGCTCAGGACCTGGGGTATTCTGGATAAGGGGTCTTTACGTAATTTGGATCTCCTACTTTAAGTCTGCTAAAAAAAATTTTACAGTAATTAAATCCAATAGGATTGTTTTGGCTCCAGTAAGGATTAATTATATCTTAGCTGGGATCAAATACAAGGTACTGTTTTATTATCACAGAGAAAAAAGAAACACATTTTTAAAAATATGAATTATTTGATTAAAATGGAGTCTATTGGAGATAACCTTTCTGTAATTTGGAACTTTCTAGATAAAGGGTTTCTGGATAAGGGCTTCCAATACCTATTTGTCCAATGTGGTTGTACCAATATACACTGACACTGATATAGACAAAGGTTGCCCTCAATCATACAAACACAAGAAACAGGGCCCCTAAATGAAGTGCACAATATATCAGATTTTAAAATCTGTATTGAATAAATAGTGTTTTTAAAAATGCTTAGTGACATTTGCCTTATCTGAACACTGATCTGGTTAAGGAAATAACACTATTTCGGTCTGTTTCTTGTATTCTTCCTAAAACTGTTGCATTGCATAGTTCACACCTGTTCTTGTATCCTGAAGACACTTGGTTAAACCAAGGACCCTGGAGAATATTTTTTTTGACTGCTCATAGACTTACTTGCCTGCTAATTTGCCTTATTGTAGTATATACTGTGGCACCAGGCATTTCGATAACGTCCTCTTGTAGTAATGTTAAAAATGACTTGCTATTGGCAAGAAGTCGTGGACCTTTTGGAAGTCTAGTTTAAAGGACTGTTAAGATGATAGTTGGGGTAATATTTGCTATCCTAGATTCGTGGAACTATTACTAAATGTCTGGTACAGCAGTGTTTCTATATATCTGAAACATCATGAGCCAACTGGGGCCCAGTCCAAATGTTTAATTTCAGAGAGGGACAAGTCAGTGAAAATCAGTGATAATCAGTGATATACATGCTGATACACATGTGATATACATATACAGGCTGACAAAATATCATTACTGTTAGGAAGGGTAATGATACACAGATTATTTTGCCACCCATGTTAACAAAATTGTACAAATTGTAGCCAAATATTGCTTCTAGCTGCTATGTAGCCTTTAAACTAATAAACTACTTTCATGTGTATGTTAATTGTTTGCTGGGAGACTTTATTTTAGTTGCATCACATACTCAATGTCAATAGGCAGTGTAGGACTCACGTACAATGAGGGGCCTTGACGTGGCACGTGAGCTTACATATTTTGGCCAAAGTGGTAAAGGTATGGGATCCCTTATCTGGAAGCCCGTTATCCAGAAAGCTCCGAATTACGGAATGCCTGTCTCCCATAGACTCCTTTAGACAGGGCATAATACACAACTTTATTATACTATAAGGTAAAAACACACACAAATAATGAAAATAAATCACTATGCTTTTAATATTTTCTCCTAGTATTTCCCAATAAAAAAACAAGCTGTTCTAGTTTTTTAAATAGGATATCAATTGGGCATTGCATTTTCCATTTACTTGTCTGGTCTGACGGTGAAGGCCATTTTTAGGCTTCAAAGCTGAAAGCTGTCAAATTGTACGCTTATTTACAATTGAATTTTGTTAAATGTTTGAAAAAAATACTTGCAAAAGAAATAAAATATATCAAAATATGCACTGGAGAATGAGTACCCAAAACAGCATGCTGAAATGAAATCACGGTTTTCTATGTGATTGAGAGAACAATGCTTTTCTGACTTATGAAATTGATCTCAAGAGATTGTCTTTATGGCTGTCATCTTGGCAGTGAAGGAATGTTGCCACTTCTTTTTTTTTTGTTTCCCATAATTAAAAAAGTGACTGGTTGTCAGCCACTTAACTGCCTTTACAAAACACAGACAGAAACGAATCCTCTGCCATTAAATCCCAGAAGGACAAAACTGTTCTGTTCACAGTGGGTTCTATGGCTGTGCACTCTTTGCTCATACTTCTTCTATAATAGCTTTGTGTAAAGCTGGCACCTGCTGGAGGGTGTCTATATAAATGGATTAAAGATAAAAGTGATGACCTCTGTGGGAGTATGCATTGGTTAGATGTGTCAAGTTTGTGTCACTGTCAGCCTGTTGGATTTTGTCACTTCCCTTGCTGTCAGGAATAGTATACGCCAAAACATTCTATGAAATTCTGTTTTAGGAAGGGCAAACATATTTGCGCATAGCATGCTTTTTGTGTAATAATGACCTCCCTGTTTTGACTTTACAAAATGACTTTTTCCTTCGTAGTGTTAATGAGTTGAAAAATGCCCAGAATGGACAGAACAATAGAGAGAACTTCTTTGTAGAGCCCAGGTTCATAGCCTCAGCCTGCTTCAAAGGGAGCACACAAGTATATTACACAGTTAATGTAACTAATGGATGGATGGAAATGGCTAAACAGGTGCTGTGACACTGAAAACTTTCATCTTCAGTTGCAGTTTTTTTAAAAATACATAGAGGTTAAATAATGTGATCTCTGGGTTTTACCTGCCAGGTATGTCATCTGGCCAGAGTGTAGCACTGGAAAACAAGCAGGTCCGGACTAGGATTTAAAATAGACCCTGACATTTTGAGTACACAAAGGCCCAGACAGCCCCCCACAGACCCAATAAATAGTGACTGTCTATGGCATCTTACAGTAGCCCCTTTGGCATTTGCCACAATCCACAGATTGCCAGTCTGGGCCTGGAACACAGTGAACTTGGTCTCAAAAGGAAA
Organism: Xenopus tropicalis; assembly: GCF_000004195.4. Lineage (NCBI taxonomy): Eukaryota > Metazoa > Chordata > Amphibia > Anura > Pipidae > Xenopus > Xenopus tropicalis. The sequence goes on along the minus strand of NC_030678.2, from coordinate 104,093,261 downwards.
TCTGTGCTACCTGTGAGCAACAACTCTCCCAAAAATACCTTCACATTGGTGTCATTGGGAATCTCCGGCACTAAAACCTATGGATTGTGTCATTTCCAGAAATTGCCGCCTTCTGCATTTTCTGGTAATTTTATATTTTAGCACTGGAAAAGTGGTGTTACTGTAAAGGAAGCAGACCCTGCTGGGACAGAGGGCCCCTTGAGCCACTCTCTGTCCCTAAAAATTCACGTGGCTGCTGTGAGCTTTTTGCTACGGGATGTGCACCAGCGGGAGGGGGTCTGAGTAGCACTATGTCATTACACTTCTGCAAAGGAGATTCCCATTGATACCAGTGCAAAGTTGTTAGGAGGAGGTTTGTTGTCATTGGAGATTCCACCCAGACATCCCCTGTGGGCCTTGTGGCAGAACTCCCATAACTACTATGATGTAGGAATTACAGAGTATAGTCTGGCAATTTCTGAAGTGCTAAAGATTGCTTTTCTTTTCTGTGGTGTATTGTTTATGTACAAATAGATTTGTATAGGTCATTAAATGGGAACGCCATCCAAATACAACTTAAGGTTTTTGAAAGAAAACATAATTTCAAGCAACTTACCATATACATCAGTTAAAAAAATGCAGCTTTTTTATGATTTTTAATGTAATAATATGGTTTGAAAAAAAATGGTAACTATCTTCAGCCTGCCTTAAGCCTGAATCCTCAAATCCTACAATTCCCTGCACATGTGAGGTCAGTAAGGAAAGGCACATCACAGTGCAATGTATTGTGGTTTATGTAGTTCCTGCATGCTGTCTGTAAGCTGTGGAGAAGTTGTTACAACTTATAACATCATCATTTATTTATATAGCACCAGCAAATTATGCAGCGCTTTACAATAAATTTAAACAAACAGGGATTTTTAAAGGTATACAGAGTAACAGTAGGATCAGAGGGATTATTTTTTCAAATGATGCAGAAAGACAAGAACTGTTTTGCAGCTGGATTTCAGCATATAAAAATGGTATTTATTCATACTTTTTGAAGGAACAGGTTACATATTAGGGGTTTCTACATGGTATATGCCATCATTTTATCAAATTACACCACTCAGTCAACCTACAAATATTTATACTGTCCTCAGGACAGGATTTGGGCCCTTCTGAATAACTTGTTGCTCTTTCAGATTCATTATTTTTTTCTCCTTATCAGTAATCCCTGCGCCAAACTAGGATAGGAAATCTCAGCCTGTCCACAGTTTGTATGCCAACAAAAAATCCTTCAACTTGCTGCTATTTCACTTTCAAGAATGGCCTTAAAGATTTTCTTCCTTTTAAATGATTAACATTTCCTCCTGGGATATCCAAATTTGCATTTAAATGGATGTCTTAAATAGACTGTTTTACTCTTATTCACCAAAATAGAATGATGAAGGATGCAGTATGTTCATTCAGACTAAAAATGATCCTTTCTCCTGGAGAGAAATTGAGTCACACATTTATTCTCATCTCCTAATGTCGCTTTGACAGTTCTGCAGAGGTTATATGAAATAGCTTTTTGGGTGCTTTATATGGGGAGGAGGAATTTTATAATGATATAGGTCTCTTAAATCTATTACAAATATAGATGACTTAGGTGGAAGCCCTAGCATCACAACATGACAAATAAAGCAACACATTTACATATTTATATCCCATTCCCACGCATTTATGATTTCATAAATTAATTTGTTTCTGAATGTTTGTCCGTTTTTGGAAAGGAGTTGCTTTCTAATAATCAGGCTCAGAAACTCTCGGCTTTACAATTATCCTTTGCTACAGCTTTAATGTTGTTTAATGGGATATATATACATCAAACATGACTTTTAATCGAAAGTTATAAAAACCAAAATCCTTATTTGCTGTTGTTTTAGTTTAAACAACAGGTATATATCATTCATGAATCACACAGATCATAATCCTTTTATTATTGACTCCAGTGGTGAGCGGATGTGGGTTTAATTACATGCTCCGAGGAAGTCTGGATTGTTAAAAAAGGCCAAGCATTCTAATAATAATTTGGTTTAATACATTTTGGCGGGTGTTTAAGCTGCCTATAATAAATTACTGCCTCCCAGCTGTTGGATTAGTACATTTACAATGATCCTTTTTATTTGTAATAGTTTTTTTTTTCCATTTGTTTTTCAACCTGAGAACTGAAGGGACCAGCGTTCGCAGGCACTGCATGAATTGGGTTTAATCTGAAGGAAGGAGAGGTGAGCAGGGTCAGTTTCACACTTTTGAGCTCACTTGCCTGTGGAGTTTCATCTATCACTTGTGTGCTGCTGGTCCATGACCTTAGCCTTTATTCCTCACGCCTCTCACATTGGCCCATCATGTGGCAGTCACAGCACTGCTTATTCATGTTTAAACTCATTTGTTTCAGAAATGGGACTTGTTTTATACCAAAAAATTTTAACAGGTTCTGGTTAATGTTTTAAAATCACATAAGGATAGTATTCCCTAACATTGTAGGCACATTCTTTTTTTTTTTTTACTGTACAAAATAATGGCGAGGGACAGTGGGAGAGTGGAGTGGACACGGCACTGCTTATCTCAGATCTACATAATATCTGGCCCACTTCAATTAGATTAGGTGTGGCCTCAGTAACTGCAAGTTACAATGCCGCACGGGAAACATTTATTGAAACTGACAATCCAATTTCATTTGAGTCGGAGGGAGTCAGATTCGATAAATACATTTTCTTTATCAGCGTTTGTTTGGGGGACAGCTTTGGTATCGGATATTACTGCAACTCTATAATCAATGACCTATATGAATTGCAGCCAATTAAAGGTGAAGACTTTTCCTGCCGTTGACTGAGGAATTACAACCAGTACAAGACATTCTTGTAGATGACTGTATTGAAGCCATTCATTCACAGGGAGGGACATTAGTATACTTCTTTTACTGGTGTGTTCCCAACTCCTCTCATGAAGCACAAGAGAAAAGGGACATCCCCCCATTTTGTCATTTTTACAGTATCAAGGGCTTAGGAATCCCTTTAACCACCTACCCCACTGTCACATTGGGGCTACGGGGCAGATGTATTAAATTAAAGCTCACCACAGTAATTCACCCTCTCTGTATGCATTTCTATGGTTTAGAAGTGTATTTATTTGTGGGTGAAAGTAAGAGTTCACCACTTGATAAAGCGCTTCTAGAAATAAATAGCATATGGGTGAATTTCATTGTGGTAAGCTCTGATTTCACACTTTATCTGCTCCAAAAAAAGTAAGGCTGTAGGCAAACTTTAGGCTACTGCGACACCTTGCGTATGGCGTATATTTTCGGCAAGCAGTAAATATTTTCTCATTCAATCATTTTTTTTAAACAAAAAGCACGACAAAAATATTCCCTTTCCAAAGGGAAAAATAAAAACACTTGCAATCTAGATTTAGGTTTGATGTTCAGCAGGCAGCACTGCACCGCAGTCTTTTCTGGGATGTATGTTAGTCGTATAATAAAGCAAAATAATAATTGTGAAACTAGTTTAGTATCCCCCTCTGAATGTGTTATTGGAAGTAAGAGGCTACATTTTCTTCCCTGCAATGCACTGATTCTGCAACCAAAAAAGAAATGTTACCTAGAAACTATATTTGGAGCCATGAGAGCCGTCTCAGGTGGATAGCTAGCTGGTTACTGCATCTGTCTATTTTAGGACAATGAAGCTGTTGCCACCACTGAACTGTGTTGTCATAGTTCTCTTTCACTTGCTGTCAGTGTTTGGAATTAAAGCAAGGTAAATAAACGAGAGTCCCAGCTGCCACCCATCAGGGAGCCGCAGCGTTAAAGATCAGCTGCTGAGAGTGCACACCATTCCTTTGCAAAGGAACAATAATGCAACTGAAAATTAAAAAAAAAAACTATCATAGACTTGCCTCTATACATTACAATCCCCAGTCTTTAATGCAGGTGTGGGTCATGATTTCACTTCTGTGTATTGGGCTAGATTCAGTTTTGTGAGAAAAAGTTATTTCAGCCACATTTTCTTAACATACAGAATTTGGCTTTTTGCGTAAAAAGTTATAAATAAGTTATTTCTGGCTATATATCTATTAGGCTAATGCCAGACGAGGCGTAGGGATATTTTCGGCAAACGCTTGCCGAAAATTCTGCCCTACGCCTCCTACTTGTGCCTGCCCGCGAATGAATGAGATATGTTCGGGTGCAGGTACATGTAGCGGAAATACGCATAAAAACGCAAGAGTTTGAAAGTGTCGCGTTTTTATGCGTACTTCAGCTACATGTGCTTGCACCCAAGCGTATCTCATTCATTCGAGTGCAGGCACATGTAGGAGGCTTTTTCGTTTGCCGAACATATCCTCCCTACACCTCATCTGGCATTAGCCTTACTTGCAACTTAGAGGTTTGGATTCAGTTTATGCTCAATGAAATTGTGTTCACTTAAAAGGGTTGTTCAGCTTTACAGAAACTTTTGGTATGATGTAGAGAATGCTATTTTGATACAATTTGAAATTGATCTTACTTTTCTATTATTTTTTTAGGGACCCATAGGGTTAAGCTCCCTATGGCTTTAAACCCTACCTCTTCACATCTTTACTGTTATTGGGCAAAGCCCTCTGTACTCAGGTTTCAGTTGTGTAACTGTTCCCTCTAGGTTTAGTCAGGTTGTACACGCCCCCTTCAGACTGATATAGTGTCTATCAGGAGGGTGTGACTTCCTCTTTGGCTGAAGTCTGCCTTCCAAGCAACACTTCATTGAGCCTGGGAGCAGACAGTAGGCCCCAGAAGCCATTTTGCCCCAAAGTGATAACATCCACTTTGGAGAAGTTGGGGACAGGGCCCTGTGAATGAGGGATTAGCCAGCACAGCAGATTTGTTTAATAGCACTTTCCAGGAAAGTGATACAGTCAGCTCTAGCTAGAAAGGGCAGCCTAAAGCCCCACCAAAGGACTGATTAGATCCAGGAGTATTTCTCCTATCCGGCAATGTTGCCTCAGTGTAGGGCCACAGAGTTAGAGATAGTAACAGGCAGGATAACCCCTGATCCCTACTCACCCAGAGGACTCATCCACCTAAAGAAGTAGATATCTACCCAGACTACCTCCCAAGGGGTACTTGGCTGAAAGGTGTGTTTCCCTGCCCAGACTTTAACAAGAGGTGGGATAAAACGGTGCATACCCTCACTTCAGCTTCAGAGTGTATTTTCATTTTACCATCTACACTGCTTGTGTCTGTAAGTATGATAATCCTGCGTAACATCTATGTCTTGGACCAATAAATCTGTATTATAGTTCACCATAAGAACCTCTCTGGTGTCCATTTATACCATCTGCACTACACAGCTTCAGCAAGTTGTAGTTCAACTACACTCTCAGCTCCTATCCAGTCTTCTTCCATTTAGCGAAGGCCCATCCTAAGAAAGAGGGTTGCATGTAACACATGCTCTACATCAATCTCTAGCCTGGTATTAACCATATCCTAGCCAAAATAGTGTTAGTTATTTAGCTTTTTATTCAGCAGTGATTTGAAAGAGAGACAGGAATATGAATAGAGGATAAATAAAAAGACAAGTAGTAAAAAGGAACAATAGCAATGTAGCCTCAACGAACAATGTTTTTGGGTTTTGTTTTTTGTTTCTGGGGTCAGTGACCCCCATTCGAAAGCTGGAAAGAGTCAAAAGAAAAAGACAAATAATTAAAAAACTATACAAAATTAAAAAATGAAGACCAATTGAAAAGTTGCTAAGACTAAGTCATTCTATAGCATACTTAAAGTTAACATGAAGGTGAATACATATGGCACACCAGGTGTTTGTTGCATTGGTGCAGAAAAAGCTCAGGCAGGTGGATCTGGTGATGGCTGGAGCAAATGGCTAGTGTGTCATGTGACGTAAAGAGGATCTATTGCAAAAATCAAAATTAAATATAGGTTTCATCAGATAAATAATAAACTTTCTAAATATAATCAATTAAAAACTCTGTCCTGTTTTTGAAATAACCAAGTTATTCTTCAACCTCTCCCTCTCATCATCTGTGTCTCTTCATTCTCTCTTAATGCAATAGGTGGAGTCAGATTCTGACAGACAGGTCTAATACATCCTTTGGGGGGTTGCACCCTTTGGCTAATAGAGGTTGTTAGAGCTCACTCTTTCAAAATAATTGGCTCAGGCAGAAATCCTATTTGTGCCGGAATCAGTTATTTTGTTAAATTTTGTTTGTGCTAGAGTTGGTTATTTGAGTGAGCTCTAACACATCTGCTAAAAAAGGTAGCCCTGCTAAAAGATGTATTTGATCTACCTGTCAATCAAAATCTGATCCTAACTTCTGAATAAAGAGAGGATAAAGAAAGACAAGTTGCTGAGAGGAGGATAGTGAAGAGAAACTTGATAATTTCAGAAACAGGACAGAATCTTTAACTGATTATATTTAGAAAGTTTCATATTTCCATGAGACAAATCTTACAAATATTACATTTTAATTTTCACGATAGTTTCCCTTTAAAAGTCTCGACAGAGCACTTGAAGAGGAAAAGCAGTGCAGATTAAAATATATACAGGAACCATCCGTACCATTTGGTTAAATCAATTCAACACAGCTTTAAATGAAGGCATCTTTAAACTAAGGCTCTCTATCAGTATACGTTTCAAGCGGTAGCAGCGGGAGTTATCATCAGAAAAACCTTTATTTAACTTATAACAGTATCTTCTGCTCATATTACCCACTGGAGCAAGATGTGTATTAATAAAACAAATGCCTGGAAAAAAAAATCTCCCTTATCTAATACAGATCATTTCAGCCACTTTCTCCAGATCCCACATTTAATGCAGGAAACGTGTGAAGCATTAATTCTGCTGATATACAGTGTGAGGAGTCAGTTCCGCCGTATGCATTTTTCATAAATGTCCTGAATTACAGGGGGAGGTCAAAACAAGACACACATAAAATCCGCCCTTAGCGCCTAGGTCCTATGTTAAACGGAATATGCTTTGCACTAGATAAAAATTTAAACGCAGTTGTTCCACTAAGGAATCTCTCCAGTGTTATACATATTATAAGCTCAACCCATTTGTTTGTGACTTCATGACTTTACAGAGAAAGGAAGGTTAGCCATGTGTTTTAATAGATGGGAAGGTATATTCTCTTTTACAGAAAAGGTGCAAATACTGGTAGATTTAAAGAGTAAGAAAGAAAGATTTGCATTTAAAGGATCAGCACATAAATATCTATCTAGTACTGGAGACTGGTGCATCTGTTCTTGAAAAATAAATAAAAGCTACAGATATACAGTATAATATGGAAGTTAAGGTGGCCACACATGGGCCAGTAAAAACTGCTGATGGTCCAAGTTAGCAGCTTATTGGCCAGTGTATTGGGCCCTCAGATGGGCCCAACTGACTGATATCTGGCCAAAAATCGTTCATATGTTAATGGGGCAGGTTTTAAAATCCTGTCAAAGAGAGGAGCGTGACTTCGTCTTTGTCCTGATAGCCTGTATTCCATCAGTGTGATCTGACCAAACCAAACAATCGTATCAATCTGATATTACCCACCTCAAGGTGGGCATTTTGAAGGTCTGCTCATTTGTCAACCTCGCCAACAAGCAGATCTTTCAGTGTATAGCCAGTGGCATTTGTAATGCACTCACTGTGCTTCAGGTTTGACCTCTTTTATAAACCCGTTACCACTTAAACCTTTTAGTGTTTATAATATCTGTGTTTTAAAAGCAGTTATTCCATTATTCTAATGTATCATAAGATTGTTGTTAAATCTTCCCCTCATATTTAGCTTGTAGAATTTTTACCTGTGACATCATTTACCTGTGACATCATTAAATGAGAAGGAAAGGCTAATAAAGAGTTAATCTCAAGCTGCAGGCATACCTTCAGTTCTCTCAATCGTGCCCTTAAGTCTCCCCATATTTCTCCCGTTCAGATGATCTGAAGCCTCATAGGAAACAAAAATGCTGAGCTCTGTAAAGAAAGTTCCCATAATGCCTCGCTCCTGCAACAGGAGGTGACCAAGACCAAGACCGTTGTACATGCTCAGTTTGTAAGACTATGAGGAAGCTTCCTGCTGATTGGCTCAGATTCACATTCCTGTGGGGGGGGAGTTCTTAGCATTCTTGAGGGGGGAGGAGCAGGAGAGGGGAGACAGGAGAGAGCTGCGTGTCTCTGGCACAGGAAAACAAAGAGCCAAGAAATCCTGTTTCTTTTGACAGATAACTGTGAGTGCTTATGGCTGTATTTACTTAGACCTTTTTGATAAAGCTTACTTAGTTTTTACCTTTCCTTCTCCTTTAATGACATTTTTGTTTATGAAAAAAGGACACTTAACTGCTCTCATGTCTGTATTGTAGTACAAATGGTTGTACCTACCTTGCTATGTTGCTGGTTATCACTACCTTTAGCACCTAGAGAGAAATCTTTTAACCATAAGTAATGAATTGCTTGTATGGAAATCTATAGCTTGCTGCACTGTATATGTATATGTCAAGAACACGCCACTCTCAGACCTGTATGACACTGGGACAGGGCGACAAGGGGTTACACTCAATCACCTTTCACACAGGTTAGACTAACATCAAGCACCCCCAAACACACCACCGCCCCAAATAACTGTTCGCTGCCACCATCTATCATTAACAGGCGATAGAAACCTAATACACAATTATATCACACAAGCTTTCTCACTGTAGTTAGGGTTAGTTTTCACTAATTCAACAGCGCTCTAGCAGCCAAATGGTTAACTACAGTCAAACACACTCTCCTACTAGCAGTCCACTAGTTAATTAGCATTTACACAAAACTTGCCCTCAAGTAGATCTTTATAGAGCCAAAGGACAGAACTTATTAAATTTTATATTTAATATTACAAAGGTAAACAGCGCAAAATAGGTTTTACAAAAAGAGACATATATATACAAACAGTAAATAAAATAAAAGGGAATAAAACACAGAGAAACCCTAAGTATGTTACCGAGTTATCTTTTGTGTCCTCCTGAGGCAAGAGTTTGGAAAATTGAACTCACGATGTTGAGTCATCGTCTGTGAGTTCTACCCGAAGGCATGGGCTCCGATGCCCACATGTCCAAGGCTTTCGCCAATGAACAGCATGTGCGGGCAGATCCACCTTCGCCAAAGCTAGGGTGAGAACCGCCAAGTCTTGGCCTAGGGTCAAGCCCAGAGGACTATGACACCTATCCAGGGTGCACAAATCAAACACAAAAAGGGTGCAGAAGTGTACGCGTGCAATGCTATTAATCGTCTTGGTAATGCACCAGCTGGAGGCTGGTAAGAAAAAAAGGAAAATACCTCCCGGCCGCCTAATGGCTGGGGCAAAGGAAGTGAAGCATGATTAGGCAGAAGGAGCATGTGCCAGCAGCTCTTCCCTAATAGGAACACAGCTCCTCCGCTTTCATCAAGCCTCAGCTTCAGCACAATTAGCAATAATCACGCCTCGGTTGGACCTCATTGGCTATGATACTGCCACTGCGCAAAGCTGGAAAATTGAACTCACTCTCCAACAGAAATTTGAAACCTCAAAATATGAGCTGAAGAATACCTGGGCCTGTGTTCTTTTTATGTCCCACTGGGCCCCTCCCTCATTAGCGTATGCATGAGGAGGGAGTGTCCAGAAACTTGTCACATGACCCCCCCTGTAGAGAGCTGCACTTCTCATGCCAGTTTCTTGTCATATAATATTGGTACTTGCCAGTACCCAATATTATTATGAAAGTAGGGGCTTGTCTTAACCCATATGTGGGCGATCAGAATGATACCAAACATGAGGGGTGTCTCATGTCCCAGTCCCCCAAAAACTATCCCTCCTAACTGGTGGGTATAGGAAGTCCCTGTTTGGTATCATTGGGAAGCATGGGGCCTACTCATAACCAATATATGATTTATGAGGAGGTGAACCTTAAAGCAAAGGAGATATGGATCCCTTTCTATAATCCATATTTTCTCATAGCTGCACCCCCTGCAGTTCTTAGGTCCCAATGGCCTCTCTTTGATCAACAGATCAAAGAAGCCAATGGCCCCAGTTTCCTGCCCCATATGGCTCCACATTGTCTGATGCCCCAGATAGGTTTGTCACCTTCCACAGTCCCTTGTTGTGTATTTAATTAAGGGTCTCTGTGGGAGCCTGCAACCCGATGTTGATAGTGTGTATTGGATTAATTAAGGGTGTCTTGTGGACGCAAAGCAAATGCTGCCAGGTTTACCTCTTTACAATGCCAGGGCAATATTGCCTGGGCATGATAGTATACATTGATAGACAGGATATTTACTGAGCAAATAGATTATAGAGCTGATTTACAATTACAAACGTAGGTGCAATAGCCAATTGCAGTTAATCAACAATTCACTTTGAATAGTCTACTACAAGTTAGAAATGAAACTAAACATCTGATTGTTTGCTATTGGCAACTTCACTGGTGCAGTTGTAAGAGCTTGTAAATCAGCTTGTCTGTGTGTATGCAGAAACAATATTACTGGATTCAGACATCTATCATAAATAAATCTCCTTTATTCTGACTTTGATAGACTGTAAGACTGTCATGGAAGGTCATAGTAAATTTTATGGTTTGGTTTCAAGATTTTGAAATGTTGGAAAAGTCTTGAGGCTGATCTTGACTGCCCTCTGAAATGAAGAATCAATCATCTATATAGTATACTCATACAATAAAATGACCCTTAAATGGAAAAAAATGTGAAAAGCACTTGCACAGGATGCTTAAAGTGGGTTATAGTGATTTTTTTTTTCTGACTGCATGAACAATTCTCATTTTGACGGTATACTGCTGCATCCACCATCTGCTGCAGAAATGAAGAATTGTGCCACAAACGTTCTGTAATGTGCCAAAAATGGGGGCACAGAAATGATTAATACAATTAAGCAGAAACATTTGCTGATAATAATTCACAGTCACTTTTATCTTGGTTTTTAAAATGCATAACACTAAAGATAACCATCCCTTATAGAAATACAAAATGTAGCTTGCCTTTGCATGGACAAGACTGAACTGTGCTGAAAGGAGCTTTCAGTATAACATAATTATATCTAAAAAGTTCTGTAGGATAACTGAGAAAGGACAATGGGTCAGGGAGAATTTCATGGTGTGGTGGGCAACAACATGCTTGGAATCACACTCACAGGTAAGGCAGTAGCCACTCAGGAAGTTGTACATGTATGGGACCTGTTATTCGGGATGTTTGGGATCTTTTCTGAAAAGGCATATTTCTGTAATTTTGATCTCTATATCTTTAGCCTACTAAAAATCATTGAAACATTAATAAACCCGGTAAGATTGTTTTGCCTTCAATAAGGCTTAATTCTATTTTAGTTCTGTACAGGTACTGTTTTATTATTACAGAGAAAAAGGAATTCATTTTTTGAAATTTGAATTATTTTATTAAAATGGGTCTATGGTCTGTAATTCAGAGCTTTCTGGATAATGGGTTTCTTGCTCAGTTCCAGAGGATATCGATTGCAATTAATAGGGATCAAAATCAGCTGTTTTGACATCAACTGAGCTGGAAATTGCACAGGCAAAAACACCCCCATAGTCACACTGTATTCCATTATCCTAAGAGTCCCTTTTTAATGTCCTTTAATGATAGCATTCATCCAGAGTGGCTAGTGAAGACTGAATAGTGGTAAAGCTTGTGGTATCACTTGTGTGTGATGGAGTATAATTCACAAGGGGTCATGATAATATAATCTCTGTTTTATACACTTTCTGTCCATTTTAATTCATTATTAGCATTTTTCAGAAATATTAGCCATTTTCTCCAACCCTGTTCCAGACTTTAAGAGATTAAGACAGTGTTAGCAGAGAAATAGATAAAACCAGTTATACACAGATTTTTATAGAGGTTTTTGCTCATTCTTTTCTAATATAACACTTGCTTGGAATCATCTGTAGTGTTCCATCAAGCAGCATTATATCAATATGCTATATTCAAGGTGTTTCAAGTGAATAATTGTTTAACATTTAGCTGTTGGTGAAGCTCCCCTTTATGCGCCACCCCATTAAATGCTCACAGATGGATGTGCATGCAATTGTATCCCAGATTTTTATATTTTGGTAAGGAGCTTGTTTGTGATGTCAGGAGCAAGGTAGCAGAGATAGCCCTGACTTGCTTCTGTTCAGATGTTATAAGAATTGTATGAATTTTTCTAAAGTTTTTGCATATGCAATGCATCTGTTTTTGTCTCACCATAGAATTTATTAGGAATATTGTCACCCAAAACACATTATTTTCCCCTATTCCTTTTATTCACCTTTCATCAAGTTAGAGATCTTATGCTCCTTATCTTTATTACTTAGTAAGTTTGCATATTTGCAATATTTATAGGCTGTCATTTCAAAGCAGTTGAAAAAAGGCCAAGAATCTGTCTAGAGAAAGTGGGGCATTTCTTTCAGAGAATAAACTTTATAGCAGAAAAACTTCATCTGTAGCACTGCTTACATCATCAGAGACTTCCTGTTAAGGGACTTGCTTCAATGTGTTGGTGACATTTTCACTTAATGTATTCACTGTTCTCTGGTCATTTGATCCTAAGATAAAATCACCACAATTAGTATGCACATATTAGATGGAAGTAGGAGATGCTATGGCCATCATATTAACCACAGACTCTAAAGATAAGGGGAGAAGTCACTTAAATATAGAAATGTCTTGAGTAGTCTCATTTGGTTTGCAAGGTGTAGCTCCACTGAACTATCTGCATGGTTAGATTATAATAATTGTTCAGTGTGAAGTGTCCTTTCATTTCTCTCTTCAGTTTGAAAAGAAGCTGATTGATTCAGTCAGATATTACTGTATCAGTGCCATATACTTGCCTTAATTCTTCCACAGCAACAAGATTAGGCTTTTGGTTTGTTATTAGTTCAAATGTAAAATTTTGCATGATTTGCACATATCGTTTGTGCTAAGTGTTGGGTAACTGAAACCAATATTTTTTTCACATTATTAATATTTTGTGGATATTGCTTACACTATTTTAGACCTCTGTTGTCCATGTCAGGGTTAGATCTAGACTTAAAACAATTACAGTGTATATACTTGTAAAACTAGCCATGCATGAACGTTACAATGCCTACTCAGCCACTGGTTTTCTGTACCTTTTTCAATGTAAAAAATGTATGAATAAAAATGCTAATAATGTTATATTAATTTAGGATTATCTCTGCACTGGTAATCTAATTATTTAGCTAGCAAATACCAAACATGGAGTGTCTTCAGTCTCCCATTTAGGCATTTTATCTCAAGAAATCAGAAACCATAGAATTTTCATGATTATAACAATAGGCAGAAAGTTGTTCAGCACAAGCCCTATTCATTGAACCCATTTTCTACAAGGGGTATACTGCCACTTTAAAGTAGGCGTGGTTAGCTAATATTTTCCATTACCCTTGTGTCACCATTTAAAATCTGGTAGTCCTTTGTTAATATGTGAACTGTACCTATAGCCTAGATCATGTATTGTATCTTTGTTTTTTGTTTGCTTTGTGTTTTTAATTGTATATTTGATGATCTAAAAAAGCTTTTTATGTTCATTTTGGACATATTATTGACCACTACATACATTATTTCTTAGTATTTTTAAATAGCTCCTCAGAAGATAGATCGCAAATACTCCACACATTAATGGGCTCTAGCAAGTAGTCTTATAGATCCGATGTTATCATCGTGTTTATGCTGGCAGCATTACAAAACACTAATCTGAAGTTGGTGGTGCAAACTTTTGTCTTCAGAGTAGCCAGTAAAGTTGTGACCTTGATTTTACTTTCAAGATTATAGCATTTTCATAAATATTTGATTGACTTTGCATGCTGACTGCACAAACCCATCTCTCCACATTCTGGAAGAGCAATAACTGGAGAGCATAACAGGGAAACAACCGATTCTCAATTTACTTAACCGCATCGCTATAACTCTTGAGACACCAGCACTGAATGTCCTAGAAGATGGCTACCCAAGAAATGAAACATTGGTGCCCAGCGTACTTAGTGCATCCGCCCCCTTTCTCCAGCTCTGCATCTCAATTATTTTTGCGGTTGAAAGATGGAAATTACTCTGAGCGCAGCTGAGCAGTATGGCTGGTTCACAACAGTTTGCGCTTTTTGCAGGAATATTTTTGTACAAAAGTCCTCACTTTTGGTGGGTTTCTTGACTTTCTTCTAATGTTTGTTATTTAAAGTTATAAGGGCAAAAGCCAACTGTCAGTTAACAAAGCTACGTGCTTTCTATTGCAGTCACTCATTCCACACCCATTCCAAAGTCCTTAAGGTGGCGACACACGTGGAGATTTTTGATCTTTTGCACGAAAGATCGTTCCCACCCTCCACAGACGTTCAGGGCTGAATCGTCAGATATGGAGGTAGAAACAATAGGATTTCTACCTCCTTGTGCCGATTCAGCCCTGAAGGTAGATTTTGCTCAGGCGCCTTCAATGGCGCCTGATCAAAATCTTTTAACCCGCCTCTTCGGCGAGTCAACAGATATCCGCAGCCTTTTGCGATATTGGTCGCCTTGCCGAGGCCCCATACACGCACCAAATATCATACTAAATCATTGGTGCGTGTATGGCATTTCCATGTTACCAGTCACTTAGTTTGAATGTCACATGATACTGTAATAAAATGCTAAAAACAGGTATAATTAAAAAGTAGATATTATTTTTTATGTGTTAATCTGAGATTAGGGCTTGATGTGGCATTAATTAAGAGGAGCATTTCTGAAAGGTGATAGTTAGCATTCTTACACACCCCTTACATGCTGTTATTGATGTTATAGTAGTTGAGTATAACTGTGCATGCCTAATACTACAGGATCATATTAATGATAGTGGCAATCATGGAATTTTGTTGTTCAAGCCCATGTATTCTCTCAAATCATTACTTAAAGTTAATGGACATTGCTGATATTATGGCACAATTAAACTATAAACCATAATCCAAACTGCAAAGGTTCTTGTTTTCTGGGAGCAGTTGTTCATATGTGCCTTAAGCTAAGAGTTAGGGCAAACACTGGGCAAATTGGCACCTGGGCAGTAACTCATAGCAACCAGTTAGCAATCAGCTTCACAAGCTGCAAGTAGAACATTGAAAGATTGATTGTTCTGATTTATTGCCATAGGTAACTGCCCATTTGCCCGGTGTTTATAAATGATCCCATTTCAGGGGAACTAATACAAAAAGTAAATGCAGCAGTTGCCCTAGAAGAGTTTTGACAATGACTTAAGCCCTCTCTGCTATACCATTCAGACTGTCTGCCTATTCGACCTTTAAAAGTTTCACCTACTTATATAATATTTACTTTTAAATGTGTCAGATAATATAGATCAGTGATCCCCAACCAGTGGCTCGTAAGCAACATGTTGCTCATCAACCCCTCTGATGTTGAATTTCTGACTTGTAGACAAAATTTGGAGGCATAAAGAACACATGTACTGTCAAGCAGAGCCTCCTGTAGTCAGTCATCATTGGACTATACCCTAGGAAATTTTTTCATGCTTGTGTTGCTCCCCAACATTTTTTACATTTAAATGTTGCTCATGGGTAAAAAAGGTTGGGGACCCCTGATATAGATGAATCATTTAAGACAAACACATCTAGAAATATGGTGCACCTTATGTAAAATGTTTTTGCCTTTTCCAAACTTGTGTTAAAAATTATCATTGTAATTATTGTTTGTCCTCTAAATGCTTCACCAGGTATTACACACTGAATACATTTATTGTAGTTTGCTGTAAGTCGGTGTGCTTTGTCCTTGAGCCATCCAGATGGGCAAAACAGTTCAGCTTGTAGATCCCCTTTTCATGTACCACCTAATGTTGTCCTACAGGAAGAATTCACTTCAGTCCAACTTAAAGGATTGCTATTGCTATCAGGGAACCTAGATCTGGTGCACAATGCTTCTATGGCCACTCGATAAAATTGTAAGCTTCAGTTCAAATAATGTTATGCTCTGTTCCTTTTCCACCTTTACTGGAGGCATAAGCACAGCCAGGGCACTTCAGCTCCTCTGATAACTGTATTTGGAGAGGAGGGCAGGAATATGCTGCACGAGTGAACATTTTATATTAAATGAGAACTACATGTGCACTCAAACATTGAGCAAATCAGTCTCCTCTGGAAAGACTTGAACACACACCTGCAAAGACCTGCTTGCTTATACAATTTGTATCTAATAATTCCAACTTCCTTTTCAAATTGGTTTTGATAAGTAGCTTTTAAAATGATCTGATTAGCATCAAATCTTACCGGCTTGAATTTATTTTGTAATGATTGATTTGATTTGTGATTGTGAAAAAAGGTTTAAGCATCCTTTCTGACTTCTCACATATTACCCCCCCCCTCACTTCCCCTCTGTTCCCAGGAATATTTTTTCATTTAACAACTTTCCCCTTAGCCTGAACATGGGGTACTATGGCCAAGATTCCTGTGGACATGTTCTGTAAAATGAGCCAAAACAAGCAAGCAGGAAGGAATTAGAAAGACGCATTAATATTGCCCTCACCTTATCAAGCAGAATTAACATGCAGACAGATCAGATAAAAGTATGAGAAAACATTATGCACATTTTAATAGGAGAACAGAAGCCATTAATAGTGCATGTAGTTTGAGGGGAGAGGGAGAAGGAATTTCTTACCAGAGATTCTGATTTACTCACAAGCTCTAAAACAAAGGAACTTTGATGGTATAAATATGGACTGGAATCTGGGTTGTTTTGTTAATTACACTTACATGTAATCTTTCTGTTTAGTATATGTATTGTATATTGGGAGGCATCCAAACCCCATATATTTGGTACTCACCACGCTTTCACACTTCACAAAGCTTATCCCTTTGTTCCCTTTTTCAAATGTTCACCCCTTACCAGTGATCCCCAACCATTAGCTCATGAGCAACATGTTGTACCACTCCCATTAATTTTGCTCCCAGTGGCATCATAATAGGTGCCTATTTTTAAATTTCTTATTAAATCCTTATTTAGCATCCCCTTTGGGGATCCCTGCCTAACACATTTAATCTCTTCTTAACTCTTCTTTTGAGCCATATTGTTACATATTTAGAATCTTTTCTCTTCTGCATATCTGGCCCATATGTTACTTGCACCATTGGTTCTCACCCTATCACATCAGTGCCCTTTAGTTGCAGTTTTAGTCCATAAGTCACCTGGCATTGATAGAGTGGCCCTCACTTAACCAATTAATAGTTTTGTGTTAAAACCTTATAGACCATATTTTTAATTTTGCAAGGTGGATCAAAATGGCAAGCACTAATGGGCACTGGTTGTGTTGTGTTAGACATGCACCTACAGCAGAAGCCCTGGCTCCTGCTACACACACACCAAATACAGTTTCATGTACATCTGCATAAGATCCATATCCCAGACTATGTGCTGTGAGCACTTCTCTGAAGCTCAATTTATTGACACTGGTTTCTGCAGATACCCTCAGATTAATAAATATGGAACTGTCTGTTTGCCAAAGAATTGCCCCATGTTAGTGGTGATAGATAATGCCCATGAGGTGTATTCATCATGTCATTTGGTGCCAGCATTACGTAGGCAACTCGTAAAGTCGGGTATTGAAGCAGAGCTATGATTTCTTCTTTATTTTTACTTTAGTGACAAGACATAATTATTGTGAGATTGATCATTCCCTGGAAGTATTGAAGCAAACAAATGTGTTCAGCGGCCGGCAAAGGATAAGCACAGCTCCTAATGGGAGCAGTGGATAGGTCATCCTGACCATAATTTGGCTTGATGAAGCATCCACATGGGCCTGGTGTTAATGTGCTATTGATATTCAGCCAGCCAATTTCCCCCGCACAGACCGGGGCTGCGACTCGTTAGAGCAGAGCCGGGCATCACAGAAGCAAATGATGAGGAAAATTGAAGTAATGTTGTATTATAAATTTATGATTTCATCTGCCATGACCTGAAAGATGTTCAGCGATGGGGCTTATGATTAGACCCGTCAGACACAGAAGCAACACATTTTATCTTGGTTAGGCTTGTATGATAGCGCCCAAATAGTATTCTGTGAGCAGTGGTGCTCACTCCTTTCTGTCTTGTCTCTGGGCAAAACTTTTACATTTCGAACATGTTTTGGCGTGTAGACTTTGCGTTAAATATATATGTGTGTATATTTGTATTTATATAGTGCTACTTGTATACACAGCACTGCCCATTAGATTCCACAAACATCATTTGTTATCTGCTTTAATAATCTGTGCTTAATACTAAACTGTAATGACAGTTCTTTATTATTAATTATAATCTATAGAGCAGCCATACAGATTGCCCTGCTGAAGGGTATATAAATATAATTTGTACAGTCTCAAGTTATTATTAATAATGGGAGTGCTAGATTGTTTTTTCCAAACCAAAAAAATCCATTATAAGTATGGGACCCATTATATGAAACCCATTATCAAGGAAGCTCTGAATTACGAGAAGTCCATCTCTTGTACACTCCATTTAAATCATATAATTCAATTTTTTTTAAAAAAATACTTTTTTCTCTGTAATAATAAAAGAGTATCTTGTACCTGATCCCAGCTAAGAAATAATTAATCCAAATTAGTGAGAAAAAGAATCCTATTGGTTTTAATATTTATATACACCATACCTGTACCTTTAACAGTGTAATGTGAAACATGGGCTACTAGTTTAAAGTACCAGTTTTACCCAAGGAGATCCTGGCAATCAAACGAAATAGCACTATTTTTCTAAGAAAATCAAAGCAGTCAAACCACTGTGTGAGGCATAGCCCTTGCAGCTGTTTCATACACTATGAATTGCTTTTTTTTTGGAAATCACCTTTCAGGTATCATGTAATCAATGCGGTCTTTGCCAGACGTGGTGGCACCTATGCCTTATAGGTATTACCAGCCATAACATGTTTAATGCCCTTCAGATTTCACTGACTCCCATATGATTGATTGCCATCTACAGAAGCCTTTGCAACTTAAGTGGCTGTGACACGCAGAGGACGATTTATTTTTTCTGATACCCCTAATGCTACACTTTCAGCACTGAATGTTATCTTTTTTGTTTTATTATTTTACAAAGTGTATCGCATTTCACAATCTTGCACTGATATGTTAACTATGGTACTTTGGGCTCTAGGGATAAGGCTTTACTAGTACCTTTATCTCAAACTGTCAATAGCTGGAACGCAAAGTACATTCATTCTAAGCTCTCCAAATGTCACAGCAAACCTGTGTTGTGTTTAGCTTGAGCGCTTGGCATTTACTCTTCCATCTTAAAAGTATGGACTTTAGCTTGGCAGGGGGTACCTTAGTGTATTTAATTGGTGAACATAAACCCTTCAGACATTCTTTGTAGAGCAGTGTTAACCATTCAGGGTTCATTGATTTAACAGTTATGGCTTATGTGCTGGTTTATAGTACAGCAATATTACATTGAAGGGTGATTGTTATTTTTCCCTTATCAGACTGTTGTACAATGTTCTGTCTGTCTTTAAAGCCCCTTAGTATGTGGCAATTTCAGCTGTCTCTAAATAAGAGGAGCATAGATTCATAATGAGTATTTTTAAATTTTTCAACAAATGAATCTACATGTGCTACTGAGCGTGCATCCTTTCTGCTGCTGGTATCCATAAATCCCAGTGTTCCTATAGCTATATATGTGTTGTCCCTTTGATGAACTTGCATGAAGATGATGATGGCACACACGTTCTCTCCCTTAGCTGAATGGAAGCTGCGTTAGATCTGTAAAATCAGAAAAAAAGACATTTCTGGCAGTAACAAGTACATGAGTTGTTTGCCCTGTACTCATGATAAAAGTTGAGAATGGCATCAAAAAACACAAATGTAACATCTGTCCCTTTTGGATCTGTTGCTAGGATTAGAACAGAATCGACAGTGTGCACCTGAATAATCAAACCATGTAGAAAGAAAAACAATATAATAAAGGCTAATGATTTACAATTCTTTGATCTCCCGTCTCTCTCTGATGTGATTATTCCTTTACCAGAGATCCCAGTCTGCAATGATAAGCAGGGGATACTTGATATAAAGTGGTAGGATTCTAGTTTTGTACTTGTACCATTTGTTTGTCAGGTGGCTTTTAAATAATGCATATTGCATTTTCGTGCTTTTTGGGTGTGGGGTCAAAGTTAAATTTCCAATTCTCAGTGCCTTTTTGTGCTTATCCATGATTCTCATACAATTCAAATGTGATCCTGACATTGTTGTTCATTGTGTGTTAAAGGTTACCCAAATTTTGTTGCAACGTATGGCCGAGGATATCCCGGATTTGCCCCAAGCTACAGCTATCAGTTTCCAGGTATTTCTTATTTTTATCTTCTTATAAATGTTTGGATAAACTTTGCAGTTCAGGGAGAGGTATTAAAAAAGAGAATTAAACAAAACTGAAGATAAAGAAGTTAAAGGGAGAGCGCTAGGGAGATGGGGACAAAAGAGGAGTGAAGAGAGAAGGTATGATACTGTATCTTGAAATTCTAAAGAAAGATCAGTACCAAAGAGAAAGGGTAATGGGGTAAATGTTGCAGTAGGTGATATAATGTGGTAAAGCTTCTTGAAGGAAGAAAGCAAAACACAAAAAGGATAAAGATTGTGAAAATAAAAGTTAATAGGGATAATGATGATGGAGGAAATAGAAATAAGAAACAAGACACCACTTGACAGAAAAAAAGTAGACTGTGTTTTTAGGCTAGCATTCTCTCTGAAGCTTCACCATTACACTCTCAAGTGATTCTCATGGGTCCAATAGAGAGCAGTTTCTAAGAGATTTTAGCGGTCATTCACCCTGGGGTGCAAGGGATAGAGCTCTAAGGAGTGCAAGTGCATGACCCTTAGTGCTCACTTAAGAAGCAACGGCCCCAGGGTAAGTCGCACTTTGCTCCTTGCTCCTGTCCCTTGACTCTGCTTATCTTTCAGGTGTTTTGTTTCACCATTTGTTTGCACCAGACTAATAATGGAAAATTGTTAGATGATAGGTGGGGTTAATGGGCCAGGGCACAATAACCTTAGAGTGGAAGCTGCCAAGTATTCCAACCCTCTGCTTTTTTATGACAGACTCTTTGGATAAGTTTTATTGTTCCTTTTGTTTCATTGATGCTGGACAATACTGCCATGCATTGAGAGACTTGCTTTTCTACCAATAAATGGCATCACTTGTTTTACTGCATCCAATTTTTTATAAGTTTTTGCATGAGAATGATAATGGCAGTGAGGTTTTTGTATAGTTCTCTTTTTTTTTACTGCAAACTAATGGTAAAACCGATATTTTGGTTTTCTTGTTTATGATGTCAAATACAAACACAGTCTTATTCTATGAAATACTCAATGCAGATAGTAAAATGAATCCTGCACGTGCAAGTGGTAGCCCTCTGGTGGTTATTCTTTGCATTTTTGTCTGTGGGCAGTGGAAGTTGTAGTTTAGAAATTCCTGGTGGTCTGCTTGTTTGACACATCTGGCACAGAGTATGCATATATATTTACTGGCATAGTGTATGAACAAGCGACAGCATTAGAGTGTGTCCTAGCATGAAATAGTTGCCATATGCCATTTACGTTAAAAGATGTGTAAAACTTGTAATACCGTGGAAAGAAGATTTATGTTAGAGAAAAAGATATGTTTAAAATCAAATGTAACTTTTCACCCAGTATATTTAATTGTATTCATATGACTGTTTGCAATAGAAATGTTATTACTGTCTTGCCTTATGGCAGGGATTTTTGATTTATAATCAGAACGAAAATCTTACAAGAATTATTTACCCTTTTTATATATGTTTGCATTTACTGCTTCCTGCAGAAGTCTGAAACTAAGTTGACATTGGCAGCCAGAATTCCAAATTATATTACATATGTGTTATATTGCTATCAAAATGTACTTGAATTGTAAGTCCCAGGCCCAGCTCAAAAGCACAGTGTTCAGCTAACCTGTTTTTTTAATGACCTCATGGTAACTTCCAATGTCGTTGGTCAAGTTTGCTATATCCTAACCAAGCAAGGACTTACTGCACATGAAAATCCCTATGTACAGATATTCCTGTCACCATTTGCTTTCAGTGCTACAGCCATTTGGATTCTTTTATTTACAGTGTGTCTAGCTTTGTAAGGCAGTATTTATGGTGTAAATGGTAGCTCTAAATACAAAAGACACATACGTACACATGTGTCCTGAAGAGCGTATTATATCTTATTGCTTCATAGAAGTTTTTTTATGTGTGGAAGCCTTGTTGTACTACATGTTTGGCTTAATAGCCTTCCTTAGGTGCATATTAAGTTGAAGCATGTAGTGCAATGACTACTATGAAAACACTACTATGAAGTAATAAGGCACTGTGTGCTCTCCAGGTCACTTGTCTCTGTATTTGCAAGTGTTTGCAGCCTGTTGAGACACATTCACTGTTATGGAATATGCAATATAAGAACTCATTTGCTACTTTTTGGATACAAAAGACACATACAAATGTTAAGCAAATCCAAACTTAGAATAATATAGTTTTCTAAGGATATTAGCTCAAGAGCTAAGATGGATTTTTTCATGCTCCATCCTTGAATATATTCCTCTATTTCCATAGACATGTAATGAATATGACCTTGTCAGTAGATAGAAGCAAAATTGTTAGTCATTCTGCCATCCAGGCATAATTAACCCAATAGTGACCATTAATAATAGAGGTAAGCAGGGCCTTCAGGGCAAAGCTACTGACATTGTAAAGACTTGTATCCAACTGACAATTTGTTGATCAGCCTTTTGTGGTTGACTAGTAAATAACCATCTGTGTCCCATTACATCCCTCAGTCCTATAGTCTTTCATCAACGTCAGCTTTAATTGACTTTAAATGTGTCTATATGCAGGAATAGTCATGTTCTTTTTACTTTAATTGGGGGGTAAAACTTCAATAAAGACAAGGGAAGGGAGCAGCCATGTTCTTGCATTGTCCGCAGTCAATGCAGTCAACATCATTCACATAATATAATAACATTCCCTTGTTTATAGCCAAGGAATATTATGTGTATGTGGAGTAAATTTGTATGTGGAGTAAAAAGCAGGGAACAAAACAATAGAATAAAAACAGAAATTGGTGCATAAGCCAACAGTATATATTTCTTACAGAAGAGGAAAAATGAGACAGAAGTTAAGCTGAATCAAGAGAACATTAATTACACAATCAACATTTGGGTCACCCTGGAGACTTTGATCAAGATAAATGCCTTGGCAGATGAAAATGTTGACCCAGTAATTCATCAATATTCCTTTGAATATTTCATTCTCTATAATTGCAAACTTTTTGTTATTTTGTGGGCTAAAAATTAATTGATCCTTTGCATTAACTCTAGTATTGAGGTCAGAGTATTTAACTACAATAGCTGCCTTAAAGGGCAATCAGAATGGCCTTTACAGACAACAGCAACATTACATTGAGAAAACCAGTTTGGAAAGCAAGTTATTTCAAGAAGCACAGTCAATAATGGCAAACGAACCTGCAATTATGATCAGGCCCAGAGTGTCAATCTGTGGATTTTGGCAAATGCCAGAGAGGCTGTAAGTTGCCATAGACAGTGACTATGTAGTGTGCTGATTGGGGGCTGTTTGAGCATCTGTGTACTTGAAATGCCAGAGCCTAATAGATTTCACTTTGTGGCATACTGTCCATTTTCTATATTTGGCAATAATACTTGTTTCTTTATTAATACTGTTGGTAAAGCATTTAACCATTCTAGTCAAATAACACAAACATGTTATGCTTATTCACTTGTTATATGCATCAGCACACTTCTCTCTTGTGGCAGATTGTGGTTTGTAGTAAGAAGGCTTTAAAAGTAGTCACATAGGCACTCGTGAATTTAACAGCTTTATTTGTAAGATCTCTAGCTGCAAAAGGGTTAATCCCATAGGATCAGTAATTAGAGACGATATGATAATTCTGCTAATTAATTGTATTGTTCCCTTTTTTTTAAGAGGTAGAGGATTTAAATGAAGCTCTGCTAGGGAAGCCTAGAGATACATTGTTCTTCCTTAAGTTAGTGTAATAATATGTTATTTCAATATGTCATTTTTATTATTATTGAAAATTCTAAATATTATTGGGTAACCTTGTAATCACGCTTCCAGTTTCTTCCCAAGCTTTCAACTTAGATACTCTGTTCCCTGAGTCACATCTGATTCTCAGCCTAACCACTCATTTTATGCATGAGTAAAATAAAAAGTAAGATACACAAATAGAAGAAAATACGTTAGCAAAAACAGCACCTATAAAACAAAATTGCACTTCGGAGATGTCCCTGTCTCATGCCTTCATGCCAGCCACACAGTACAAATTAAATGAGACTGTCACCACCCATTTTGTGTCCCCAGTTTGAATGCAAATATGCAGATCAAGTGCAGGTCCCACAAGAATAAAACGTCTCTATTTAATTTAACTCCTTCTATTACTGTGATGAACTCCTCTTTTATGAAGTAAATCTAGTCCCATTAGGAATAATAAAATATATATTATTAGTATTAGAGCTCCTACACACAAGCATTTGTAATTGCAGACCAGTGCAATGCTTTTTTTTGTGTTTCACCACACAGGAACCTAGGAGATATGCTCTCCTCTTGGTACAGTCCCATGGAGAAAAATGGGAGTTAACTCCCGCAGCCCTGTGTTGTGGAAAGCACCTAACAGGATTAAATATCTAAAACAGCCATGTGTAAAAGCATTTAAAATTAGGATTGGGGCTGTGATTAAAACTGGAGCTACAAGTACAAATACATTAATTCTTCCACCATATTGCCATGGGTAGATTCCATTTTATTTGTGCCATCTTGCATCATTCTATTTCAGCTACATCTAGGGTTACCACCTTTTTTTTCATTCTTAATACTGGCCTTTTGGTCGGTGGGAGGGAGTGGACTATGATGTCATTTGGGTTGGGGTTGTGACTTTAGGGGTGGGAAAATGGGCAGACTGGGCATGGAAAAGGTGAATGGTGCCACTAGTGCAGGTATACACCTATGTTAGCTATTTGGATAGGAATCACAACTCTGGGTTGAATGCTCTGTTTTTTACTTTGAGCAATGGGTCTGGCAGATTGCACATGACAGAATCAGCCATAATATTTGTCCGCAGGGCTCTTTAATATTACAAGGGAGTAGTAAAGTGGATTTATATAGAATTGGGATTCACAATATGTTGCCTACACTGTTTAGTTTTATATCACCTTATTCATTGCGCTATACATGTAACATTTCCGCAGAGGATACCGCTTCTAGATTTCCATAAGTCTCCAAGACATCAGGTTTACTTGTGCCATAAACAGTGTAATAAAAATAAAATGCAACATTAAACTGTATGCCAAAGTGGAAGAAAGGACATCGAGCACACTTCGGACACAAGGAATCCGTTAAAATTCTGTACTTTATTTCGTCATGTTTAAAAACAAAAGTGTGCCTAAAAATTAAACTGTATGCCTGTTACTCATTCCATACATAAACTGATTTAACCTATATGTGTGTGAACTTTTCCTAAAATGCAAACAACAGAGCCAGAATAAAAGCAAAACTGTCAAATGTTAAACAGTTTTATTTAATGTACTACATGTGCAACTGAGCATCCATTTATAACCTTATACACTCTAAAAACAGTATAAGCTGAACCTTAGTGCATAAAGAAGTTTATTGTGTATAGGCGGGGAAGGGCACTGTACCAGTGGTCTAATTTGATGTCCGTACATGGTTGTGAATATATGGCTGAATTCCTGAAGCCAGGCACAAATTAAACTCTGTATGCACTATGAGTTCTTGCCCCCACCCCCAGTATTTAATTGCCTATTTAATTTATTGGGACAGATCAGTCTATTAATTCCTGTTCTAATTTTACTTTGCAGACTCTTTGCCTATATCACAAGACATTTTTTTTTTTCAACTAGCCCTTAAAGAGGCATAACAAATTAACCTGGGGTTTACTGCTGTGCTAATAGGAGAGAGCAAAGTGGCAATATTAAAATCTCATCAGTTCTTCCCACATTTGTATCTGCTGGCTGACATTTTTTTAATTATCTATTTTCTATTGCAATTATTTTGTTTTTCTTGTAAAATCTTTGCTTTTAATTTCAGTTCCTCATTAGATTTCTTTTTAATTTAAAGAGATGAAAACATGCAGATGGAGCCAACTTTATCTAGACATTTAGCTGTTGTGGCTCACCATGTCCCCCCATGTCACCCATTTAAACAGATCATTATCTGATGTTTTTCAATAAATAACTGCTGTGAAGCTTAAAATAACAAATTTAGAAAATAGAGACTCCTTGCTTGCTCAGTTACTCAGCAGTAACAACAAGTATTCCATGCTTGCCTTTTCATGATTAGTTTGGAAGTTTTTTAAAAATATGTTGCAGACCAAGGCTACGGTACCTTCAATAAAAACAGGTATCTTAGTGGTAGGCAATTAGGTGATATGGCAAATCAGTGTAATAATGCAAAATGCAATATGAGTCTGCCCATGAAACACTGAAGATGGCAACTGCATAATTAGCAGACACCCTGCTTTTGCTTTGACATGTCCTTTAGGAGCTGCCATCATTAATTGCTACAGAGACGTTTGAAAAATGAAAGTCCTAATACAGTTTAGTGAAGTTTAGAGAAGGGTTGGCGTCCAGTGGACCTATCGCCTCTCGGTTTGTACTAGTAAACTCGTTCTATTTGTTAAGCACACTTCAGCAGTGGGAATGTATAATTTTTACTTTTTGAGATTGTAGAATTCTGCTTCTGTTGTTTTTTTTTAATTAATTCACGTGTCTTTCTAGTAAACTGAAATTTTTAGTACAGAAAAAAAGAGAATGTTTTTTTCTGTGTCGGCTGTAGAGATATATTTTTTGAAAATGTTATCCCACAGTATCATGTACATGGAACATGGAGAAGGTGCTGGCGGCACATTTCCACTGCTGCTCTGAGCCGCAGGTGGTCAATTCTTTGCTTATAAATTAATCTTGCCCTTGTGCAACTTTAATTACATGGATTATAGTCTGATACATCTGACATCTTTGCATTCACTAGTTAGATCCAGGCTATCCTCTTGATGTACTGAAATGAACACCTTAATAACAAGTATAAGCTCTACCAAACCAAATCAAATCTTGGCCTTTCCTTCCAGATATGCCAATTGAAAACACAGAGTTCCCCTTCTGTTAGTCAGTGAATAGTTCTTTTTCAACTGATGAAGAAAAGAATTACATCACAAAGTTAACTCTGAGATTGCTTCTATGCTATTAGTCTTTTTTCATTAGGTTGTACATTTTTACATTTATAATATATAGTTATCATATGCCAGCGTTAATTGTTCAGGAACCATGGATTGGTTCGGTTTTTGTGTCTGGTCTGGAAGCCCAGGAGAAGTTTCTGTACAGTTTACAATGTGTAAGTAGGTGGGTTACACCATAAACAGAAAGGTTAATAAGTGCTTGTGTTCATAGGGGGTTGGGGCACTGGCCTATATTGTCATGACTTGACCAGATACAGTGCTATCGCTAGTGCTAGTGCTAGGAGTAGGATCTGAGTTTAGTTTTCCTTATGGAGGTAAATAGCGATGGACTTCAGAGGTAATAAGCAGCAACAGAGAAAAGGTACATGCTGGGAGATGTCAATGGGTGTGAGTATTGTAAAAAGGTTGTGAGAGGAATGATGGTAATGACCAGGAACATATTGACACTAAAAAAAGAAAAGTAGGGTATCGTGTAGGAGTAAAGGGCTTTGAAGGTTAGTATAGGCATTTTGTTATGGTATATGTAACAGAGAACCATGATATAGATTTAAGCACTCCCTATAATAACCTTTGGCATTTATATTGCCTGAATTTATAAGTAGAAAGCACAGCACTAGGGTCATTGGTCCTTGGGGTGCACCAGGAGTTTATATGTGGTAGTATGCCTGAAAAAATGTCCTGCATAGAAGCATTCAAAAATGTATAGTATTCTTCTGTCAAACAGTTGTAAAACATTTATTCATTACATCTTTAATCCTTATATCATAGAGGTTTTAGGTTACTAACCTACACAGGTTTTATGGCTACTATCACAGCATCCATTTAATCCACACAGTTATGGCTTTGATTTATCTTTACCTCTGACCACTCTTTCATGAAAATGGAAGAGAGATCAGAATCCATAATGAAACAAGGACAGCTTTTTAGGGACGTATTGCCCTTTTTCAGGTGAGGACATAGAATTCTCACCTTCTTTGATTCCAAACTCTTTGTGACAGGGTAGAAATCCTTTGTCGGCATCTCTGTTTGGAATTCTGTAACACCGGTGGCTCTCCTTCCCCTTAAGTGATGAATTTTGTCTGCAGGGCGTAAACTATTTTTCAGAACTGCTGTCCGTATTAAATCTGCCAGAGTGCACATAATTATGATGCTCTAAACCTTCAGCTTTAATTTCCATCTGGGAGAGAAAGCCATGCATAGTGTTACATAAAGACAGTGGAGTGACCTGTGCGAGCGAGATTGTGCGTTCGCATCTCGGAGCAACTGCTGAAATTGTGCTTTTCCTGATGAGTCTGTTCCTTCTACAGGCTGTACGCAGGTCATCTCCATGGCACGGAACTCACCTTCTGGACTCATTAGCGTGTTTTAACATTTTTTTTTGTCCATGGTAAAAGGACAGTCGTGTGTAAAACAAGTTACTCTTAATGTGAAAGTGCACACTCAATAAATTGTTTCTTGTCTGTACAAAATTTTTGCTGCTGGTTTATGCCAGTGTCTGGGAAATATAAACCAGTGTCTGATACCATTTCTCTAATAGGCAAGCATGAAAATGCAAATTAGGAAATAAGAATAATCTGTGGGCGAACAGTGGGGAGGGGGTGTCTGCTCTATAGGAAAGAATGATGAGCGTTAGCTAAACAGCTGGCCCAGACACTGAACTCTGAAAGCAGGCAGATTGCTTTGTTTCCTGTATTGCATCCTAGACACTCCAGAATTATGTGAAAGATTGTGATATTGTGGCAGGAAAGTCAAACTCACAGCTAAATAGTTTGTCTAAACTACACCAACATCAGTACTTCTAAGACAGGAAACTACTAGTTCACAAAAAACAGGTGGAATGTGATTTTACCAAAAATAAGGAGCTGAAACTTACAGCCTTGTACCGAGCCACTTGTATGCCAGATGCCAAGCCACCTGCATAGCGTGTCATGAACAGCCAAATTGTGACAACAGGAATTGCAGTATTAATATTCCTAAATTCACATAAGATGAAGAACTGTTATCATAATATGGTATTAGCCTGCAAAGACCTTTAGGATACAAGAATAATGAGGGATCTTCTGCCATTTAAATTAAGATATAGAAAATATTTCAGGTTTTGGCACGGATAGTCAATAGCAGTCTCCAAACACGACTAATAGTGACAGTGGTTCTAATATTGATATGAACTATAATGGACTTATGGAACACTCTGGATGATGGACTGATGGAGGAGTTGTGGGATATATACCACAAACACCATTGTTTGTTGTCCACTTGATAAAGGGAGGTATCCTAAAATATGTTTTCACCTTCACAGTAAAGGTGTTTGCAGCCTGTTACCATGTTATATAAACAGTTCTTTAAATTTTTGGAGCTAGAGCACACTGACTGGGAGTGCAGAATAACTGTGAAGTAACTCAGGTCCCATTCTAAACACTTGAGGTGTTAACGTCAAGGACAAAGACACACAGAGCTACTTAGTAGCAGCTACTTGCTCAGCTACTAAACGCCGGAAAATACCCAGCCATAGACAATACTGAGAATCACCTCTGCTAAAACACACAGAGAGACAATTAGTAAATGATCAGCATTGCCTATTTTTGTAGCCTTGACAAGTAGCTGCTACTAGTAGCTCCGTGTGTCTTCACCTTCAAGGTTTCTATATGTACACTTATCTGTGGGTGTGTTATTGAATGGTCTATTCCTAGCAACTTTTCAGTTGGTCTCTATTTTCTATGTCTTATAGTTTTTTATTTGCCATTTTCTTCTGACTCTTTCTATAGGGGTCAGTGACCCTGGCAGCCAAAAATAATTTGTTCTGTAAGGCTACTTTTTTATTGTTGTTGCTTCTTTTTATTATCTTTCTTTTCAGGCCCACTCCTATTCATATTTCAAACACCCATTCAAACCACTGCCTGGTTGCTCGGGTAGTTTGGACAATAGCAACCAATAAGCAGTTTTATTTGGTCACCTAATAGTTAGCAAATATGTGATTGGTTATAGGTGACATAACCCGTGATATTGGCTTACACACTATAATAAATATTACCCTAAAAATGTATTTTAAGGCGAATAGCCCTGTTAAGGGGTCTCTGAAAACTCACCTCACAGATGATATCCACAGGTTAGAATGATTCAGGGTAAAAAAGAGTGAAGTAGAAAAGAGCATTATGCATACTTTATTACACTTGCCAGTTGCAGGGGGTAAATAGGTAAATGCACTAAGACAGAAAATCAAATTCATGCATATAACTATGTCCACATCCTTGTAACCAGTCAATAATTGAGCGTTATCTCATCCTATGATTGACTGCAGTAATCCCCTATCCAACCTTGTACTTATTTCTCCAGAAAAAGCTCCTTGCCTAGACTGGCCATGATCTTAGTCATTGACTTGCTGCATTGGTCCCTAATCAGACTCACACTTGTTTCCTAAGTAAGGTCAACTCCCAAAATATTTTGTACTATGGAAATGTCAGATGTACAATCCTACATCTGCTGCAGTTAAAGGGTTGAACTATACAAAATGGCTTTGACTATGGTATTTTCAGATATAAAGTTTTCTCTTGTACTTATTACACAAAGAGAAAAATAAAAATAGGTGTTTATAAAACAGAGTGTTACATTGTCTCCATGGGTTCAGTGAATGGAACATTTACCATATATGCATATATGAAAGATAATTTTGTTAAATAGTGGCATTTACAAATAAATGTTATAGTACAGTGAAAATAATGCTTTTATACACTTTCTGTTGCACATCACTTTAACAAGTTCTAGGGTTAGATCTAGGTTATGATGCTTCCTGGCGATTGGTGGAAAACTGCAAGTACTACTTCCATGTAAGACAGTATGGAATCTGATAAATCATTTGGTTAAATTCAAGCACAGGCAGCGGCGATTGTGACTGGTACCAGCACCACGCATTGCTAGCAACAGGGTTTTCCATAGGATTGCATGTAATCCAGAACATATGATGTGTAGTGCTTGTTCTTGAGGGGTTAAATCAAATAAATCCATAGTAAACAAGTAGAAAACCTCCACAGGTCTGTTTGGATGGACCTGAATTCTGCATCTTTACCAGCTTGGACATACTAGCAGCCTGCTATCTGCCAGCTGCCATAAAACCAGAAATTATTATGTAAGTGGACCTGCGAACTGCAGGGCTCTAGCAGCAGGATCCTATTGGTATGCAATCCCCTTTGCAGTCTGCTGTGTGCTCATGTGAGTTTCATCCTGGTGGAAGAAAGTGAATTTGGTTACATTACATCGCAAATTGTACAACTTAGTGACAAATTGCACTTGAGGGGGCTGTGGGATTTCAAGATTTTACCGGTTAGTTTTCTCTTGAATAAATCCCCCAGGTATCTCTATATTGGATATACAAAAATAATACCTCATCCTAAACATGACGGGATATTGATTCCTTTATTAACATAAGAAGCACCTGGTTTTTTGAGCATGCCCTTGTGTGTTTCCTTTATTTTGGCACTAAACTGTAGCCCACTTATTATATAGCGCCAAATTGCTGTGCCAGAGATATCGTGAAAGACTGTAACTTGTTAATTCAGAAGACAAAA
This sequence comes from Xenopus tropicalis, assembly GCF_000004195.4. NCBI lineage: Eukaryota > Metazoa > Chordata > Amphibia > Anura > Pipidae > Xenopus > Xenopus tropicalis. The sequence goes on along the minus strand of NC_030678.2, from coordinate 104,061,452 downwards.
GTAAATTAAGTAAATCTGTAGTGCATTTTGGAACCCTAGCTGAAAATTACAGCTCAACAATGTGTATTGATGTGAATTCACAGCATCCTTTAGGGGCAGTGAAGCAACAGGAGATGCTTTGTATGCCCACTCTGGAGTCTGGGATGTGCGATGTAGAGAGCTGAGCGCTGTGCGCAGCCTGAGTCTTGGCAATATGCAGCTAAGAGGCTTTTAAAAATGCTACAAGAGTTGTCTCACTATCAACACAGCTGGTGCTATGAAAAACCTTTGCAATATTTCCATAAAATCATTCTGTAGATCACTCCCTGATGGTCTGTAATGAAAACAATAACCATTAAAAGCAGCTTTTCATGTTCTGGGAGAAAAATCCCCCTCTGAACTGTGGAATATGAACATATAACTCCAAATAAAGATTGCATTCGCAGGCCTGTAATGTAGCCATTCTGCGGAGGAAATCTAACATATGGTAGCTTGAAAACACCAGCTTTTTTTGCTCGACTGCTTTTGTTAATTTTGGGCAATATCAGGCCTTTAGTGCATTGGACTTATCAATTGCTTCTTACAAGAGAACAGCCTCTTTAATATTCCTGTAGGTTTACCTTTATATAAAACAAGGTTGCCTGTAGTAGACATATATTAGTAGACATATATTATTTGAATCTGATTTATTACCTAGGACTGCTGTGCACTTCCCATAGCCCATAAACCTATGACACTTAAGCTATAGCTTCACAAGCTGTTACCTTCTAGGATCCTTCACTATGGCAATCTTGTAGGATTTTAGGTGCATAATATGTAATGCATATAGGCACTGGAAGTAGGGTTGCCACCCAGCCGGTATTTGACCAGCTGGTGCTGGTATTATACATTTACCGTCATTGTATCTGCAAATAAATTTGCAAGGGTTGCAACGCTACCTATAATCCTGATTTTCTCCACAGCAATTGACGGCAGAATGTTGGCTCAAAATTGGGAAACTTTTTCAGAAATCACTGGGCTTTGATTTCTTTCATTATTTGTCTCCTGACATAGTCCTCATTGCTGCACAATCACAAGCAGACAAACGCATACTTCATGTGGAATGACTATTTGGACAGACAGGGACTTCCTCCATTTAATGTAAGAGTGTTCCAGAGGAGTGATCAGTGATGTGCTGCTCAGTGCCAGTATACCAGATATCGTATATTAGTATGGAATATCTATTATTCTGCTGTGATATGTCTCAAAATAAATAGGAGAAGCTGCAGCAGCTTTTTGAGGACATGATGCTCTGATTACTGGATGCAAAGCATCTGCTTGCTGCGGATTTTGATGCTCTAAAAGTAATCTATTCCTCATGAAAGCACCACATTAAGGTTTTTCTGTATGTCAGGATTATGTACAGCTGTTCCAAGTGAGCCTGTGTGGTGTGACAGGACTCTGTTGGCCCCATTTATTATCTGTTGTATGAAAACGTTTGCCACAGTTTTCTTTATAAAACTCCAAGGTTAATTATTAGCAATGTTTGTTGTCATTGTTCCGGCCACCTAGGAAAGGTCCAGGGATTTCTTTATTTTTTTTAAGAGGAAAAAAGAGAGATAAGGTGTGCAAACACCATGAAATGGAGGACTTAATTAGGAAACCACAGCAGTCTAAAACTAAAGCAGACAAATCAGTATTTAACTCTGTGTTTTGTATTAAAGAGCAATTAAAGTCTACAACACATATTAGCAAGCACAGCTACAGTATTCAGTCCTAGGTAATGATGGCAAACTCAGTGCCTCTCATTATGTTCCTATATCTTTTCAGCAAGTTTCCCATTTCTTTCTTTAGTTCTATTCAGGTTTGGACTGGGAGTAAAAATAGATCCTAATTTGTTAAATCTCTGTACTTATAGACCTGCACCTGCCCCTCCCCTCTCTGACATCCCGGAAAGGGGTGGGACATATGGGTACGAATCTGTAAATAGTGACATCAGAAGGTGGAAGTGGGACATTGTAAGGATTGAGAGTGTTGGGTGGGTGCATAGAAAAGTTCAGCCCAAACTTGTCCATGACCAAGCAGTAGCTGTGTGGATGGGTCCCAGGCCGGCCTGCACATTACTGGCATTTCAAGTACACAGAAATCCACCACATCCTAATAAATAATGACTCTGTAGCACTCTCTGACATTTGCCAGAATCCACAAAGTATACAACAAATATTGGCTAGAACATTCCTAGAGTTAAAAATGGCAATTTTAGTGAACCCTATTACATTCCCTATACCATCTCAGGAAGTTTGTCCATTCAGGACTAGCATTAATAATAGGCCCTTGCATTTCAAGTACACAGAAGCCCAAACAGCTCCACACAAGCCCACTAAAAAGTGATTGTCAATGGCATCTTACAACAACCAAACTAGCATTTGCCACAATTCACAGATTGCCAGCCTGGTCAGTGAGAGCCACTAGCTGTAGGGGGGGGGGGTAGGGTGGCAGAGAATCCTATTGTCCTTATTTTCTGTGTGCCAAGTCTTCTATTTAAAATCTGAGTGAATGCACAGCAGTGCTAGAAATTAACAAGTTGGTGATTTCAGATAAATTCCATCAGAACTGATTCCTTGAATCTAACCTGCCGCTCCCAAACCTTCCCAACCCAGTTTCTTCCCTCTATTTATAGACCTACGCCCTGCAATTTAGGAGGGGTCTTTAGACTTTTTATATAAACTATATATAGACAATAAGGAACACTATAAAACAGCTTCATCATTAGATGGTGCTATTTTTGGTATTTATGGGCACTTCCACTCCTCAGGTAAGATATGGCATCTCCCACTCATTGTTGTCTGGACATACATGCACAGTAGGTGATGTCCATGTTCTTTAACATCAGTTTACACTACCTCTAAGCATCATTACTACTCAGAAATACATTTTTTCCCCTTCAGCTCTCATGTAATGTGCATTTGCTATATAGCAGATATTAAGTAAGGAAATTAAGGATCTTTACTAAACAGAATGCAAATTTGCATAATTAGCTATGCTAATGCTATTGACCCAGTGATGCAGAAATGTTTTCAGATGTAAACCCAAAGACTGTATTAATGACCGCTCAGTTTGCTTAAGTTTCATTGCATAAATTCCTAATATATATAGTCTCAACCCCACTATAGTTATTGTTTCAATACAGCATTGGTTGCACATAAAAAGGATGTCCAGCCTGTGGTTCTGATGATGTGGGATGCTCAGAGTTTAAAAGCAGCATGTTGGATATCCCTGAGTATTGATAGAGTACTGTGCATTAGAAAGGGTTAAACATTCTTGGAGTCACAATGCTTAACTAGGACACAACACAGAGTGCTTTTCCTTTCTCCATCACCTTTAAATGGCAAAATTGCCTGCTGTTATCCTTAGAACATCAATTCAAAGGTTAATTGCACTCAATTTATTGCTCGTTAGCCCAAACACACCTACAGGTCTGTTCAGCAACTGATAGATTGCAGAGATCTGAGGAAATAATAATGTGCGGCCCCCTTCACTCTCATTAAATATAATATCCAGCAATTAAATACAGTCCAGGTATATACATTTTCAGTTGCAAGGACAAAGGTGTTCACATTTAAACTATGATATTATACTGCGGCCTGGCAAGGAATGCTTATTTAATTGACTCTGTTGGTCTAAAGGCATTCGATGGGATGTCTTTATGATTCCTGATGATATGATATGAAATCAATAATTAGACAAAACATTTGTTATTAGACAAAAAAAATTAATTTGCTATACTTTAAGATTTTGAATGATTTACCCAAATTTCTACAGGGCTGGAGTGTTGAGATCCAAATTACAGAAAGATCCCTTATCTGGAAAAGCCCAGGTCCTGGGCATTCTGCATAACAGGTCCCATAACTTCTTAGAAAATGCAAAACAAGTGGCATCATTGTAATACAGGTATGGGATCCATTATCCGGAAACCCATAGATTCTGTTTTGATTGAATAATTCAAAACTGTAAAATATATTTCCTTATTCTCTGTATAATAAAACAGTACCCTGTACTTGATCCCAACTATGATATAATTAATCCTTATTGGCAGCAAAACAATCCTTTGGGGTTTATTTAATGTTTACATTTTTATTTAGTAGACTAACAATCCAAAGTATGGAAAGGCCGAGTATCCAGAAACAGCCAGGTTGTGAGCATTCTAGATAACAGGTCCCATACCTGTGTACCTTTAATGACTGAATAGGCATGGGCCGAATCAACTGCAGTATCTTGGGATTTGGCCAAATCATGAATCTTTCATGAAGGATTTGGATGAACCCTGAACAGAACCTTGCATATGAAAATTACGAAAAGGAAGGTTGAACCGCATGATTTCCGATCTACTTATTCATGTGACTGAACGTCTCATGATTTTAAGGGGCACATTTACTAATCCACGAATCCGAATCACGAATGGGAAAAAATCGTATTGGAAACGAAAATTTGTAAGATCGCAAATATCACGAAAATGCTTACGAAAAAATCGTATTAGTCACGATAATATCGTATTGGCGATCTGAAAGTCACGAAATTTTCGTACCGAACAATTGTAAACAGCGGTAAAACCTTTCCGATTTTTTCATGCAAACGTCCAAAAAAGTTGTGCGGTGTACGAAAAAGTTGTGCGCCGTATGAAAAAGTCGTGCGGACGCCCGAAAAAAACGGCGAAAATACGATCAGATCATTCGCATGAACGCTCGTGCGTTCGTGCTTTTGTAAATGTGCCCCTAAGGGTTCAAATCTGGTTTGGCCAGACACTTGGATTTTTCCAAATCTGAATCCCACTAAAAAAGGATTAGATTTGGCTGAATCCCAAACTGAATCTGGAATTTATTGCATTCCTAATAGAAATATCACAAAGCCAAGCTTCCAGGACATGCAAATGTAAACTAGAAGTGTATTATTTTTATACATTGCAATAGGGAAATAGGACTCATCTTCATAAATACTAAACCAAGTTCCAAGTTTAGGATCAAAGAAAATGCTCTGGGCTGCTGTATAGAGGTGTGGATGGTCTGTGGCTTTTTTAATTGGACTTTTAATTAGCCGCAGCAGGGTAATGAACCTGAATATCTCAACAGTTTTTTTTATAAAGAGTTGTAAAAGGAGGTGAATCTAAATGAAGTTCTGTTTTAAAAGCTTCAACATTTTTTATAAAAGTTTATACCCAGATCTGCTCTTTTTTGGGTGATTTAAAATTGTAGTTTCGCTGAATCCACTTGTGGGATGCTCAGTGCCCATAGTGTTGATTCACACATGCTTAGTAATTTGGGGGGGGGGGGGGGGGGGGGTGATTGTGTAGTTTTTGTTAGGATTTCAGAACGCTAAAAAAACCCAGATAATATGTCTCTTCTCGACGTCTACAATGTTTTATATAACCCTCTCGGGTTCATTTACACGAGGATAGGCACAAGCACTGGCATGCAAAGGGTTTTCCACAGCAAAGAATTGAGACTTGCAGTAATTGCCTTCTGTAATTGTAATTTCCTGTATTTTGGAGCTATGAATAATGGGTTTTTGGATAATAGATCACATACCCTGTACTATTATTTTGTATGTGCAAAATTTTCTGTAATATCTATAGAGGTGAATAATGCAGAACGTGCTTAGAATTTAGCATCAGCCGGGACTAAGGTGATAGTGGCATTGAGGTCTGAGGAAAACTTCACTGGGGCAAATGTGAACAAAAGCGCATAATCTTTGACTGTGATGTCCTTTTATCAATTCCATATATAAAGCAAAGGAGATGAACCACTCTGAATCAGTGACTGAAAAGATCAATCTTAAGGCAATGTCATCAAGTACAGTCCATCAAGAGCTTCATAAAGAGGGATATAGCATCGAGCCTTAAAGTGATAATGACACTTCAAAGCTGCTAGTGCTACATTTAAAAAATATTCTTATCACAGATTTGACACACACATGCTTTTTTTGGTCCGTAGTATATCTAAAGCCAGCCATATTTGGCCATAGGGCCAAACAATCAGATCACAACGACAGTAAATCATGCCAGTGGGCAGTCCTTTTGGAGGCCCCTGTACAAAATCATGTAAGTGCCTGATGCCTCACCAGTCTTGAAACCTAGGGATATTTTTATCTTAGGAATCCAGTGCCACATTTTGATTGGATATAATAAAAACAATTAAGGGCATTTACCTCATTTTTAACAAAATGATAACTCAACAGGAACAAAGAAGATAACCCATGCTAGTGTTCTCCAGTGGTGTAACTATAGCCCCATAGGCCCTGGGGAAAAACTTGCACCCAAGCCCAGCAACCCCCACCTGTACCCACTTGAAAACTTTTAGGGCGGATCGTTGTTGGAGAAGATCTCGTAGAGGTATGCTCTGCAGATATAGTAGTTACATCTCTGGTCTTCTCTATGGGGACTGTAACATTGGGTGGTCATATAAATGGTGAATGCAGGTAAAATTGTACTGGGCGCAGTAACGCGTTAACTTCTTTTATGTCAGGTGGAACTCACTAGATGCCACCAGGCAGAAATGCAAGTTATAAATGTGGGTGTTGGAGCCTTAAACGTCGCTGCTAAGATCTTTACACAAGGCTAGTTTTCATAGCAGTGCTATGTGCACAGCCCTGATAGAATTAAAAGTAGGTGCCGTCATATTTCTAAATCTCAAAGGTGGAGACTATTAACTTTGTGTCTGACACATCTTATCCATAACCTACCAAAGGCTTAGAGCAGTAGAGTGGCAACATCACCTAGAATTTGGTACATGCCAATTTTGTAATTAGCAGTTGTCAGCTACTAATCGCTTCAGCAGTACAAATATTGATTGTGATGACTTCTGACTGCAAATGGGCAGCTTGCCTGAGTGAACCACATCAGCCTCCTCTCTTGAAAAGAAAGCTTTGCTGTGTATACTCCAGCTTTTCCCCATCTATTTATTCACTGATAACTGCTATACCTGGTTTAAACCCGTTAGGTGTTAAATGAACTCCCTTCATGCTTGGTGTGAACTGTCTTGAGTTCACTAATTTTCTTACTCGGTGAAATAGATTTTAATAAGCGCCATGGAAGGCAGTGTTTGAAGACAAAAGAAGCAGTTTAATGTGACTGTCACAATAAAGACCTGAAGACATGCATGCAGGTGTTAGAAATGTTAATGGGATTGATTTGTTGCTCTAAAAAACTTGTTTTGTGTTACCAAGAGGGATTGCTAAATAACTTAATGCTTGAAGGACCTCTTGAGTTTTTCACTCCAGAAAATACGAGGGTTGAAATTGCAATTTTTATATCATTTTCTTGCGCAGCTCAATTTAGTATTGTGTACAAACCTGTATTCTGCAAAGCCTGTTCGGTTTTGTTAATCAGGCAACATAAATAGCTTCTTGTCATCTCTGCTCTTTTTTTTTTTTTTTTTTTTTTTTAAATGAAGCGTCTGTGGATAACACCGTGGTAATTCCATGAAATGAATAGGCACTCAAGAGTGACATAGCTCTCTAAGTGCCAGTGTGAAACTAAAGATTATGTACCTACCAGGGCAAGTAGCACTCAGTTGTTCAGTCTGAATGTCTGCCTGCCAGACACAGCAAGACTATGAAATTACCCCTCAATGGAATGCTGGCAATAGTGACCCATTCCATAAAACTGAACTTTTTAAGGCAGTCTGGCATCTCAGTGATTCATCCAGTAACCTAGCGTATGGCATAGTCCATTTGCACCCCACCTCCTTCACTTTTTACGGGGGGCCAAAATCATTAATTATAATAATTTTATATTTCTAAATGAAATGTGTTTGTAAATGAAACTACAATATTTTGGAGAGTGAGTAATAGTTATGTAGACAATGCTAATATTTACTGCCATCAGAAAACACAATTCCCCTTTACAGTGCAAGGAGGGATAATAATATTGTACACCCTTCTTGCCTCCTCCTCCCTTTAGAAAGAAGAATTAGGGTGGTTGCACTGGAGCCTTTTTTGGGTGCTTTTCTAGTCAATTATTGCCTGAAAAGCAATTTTACGTACACTTGTCATGAAGTTTGGACAAAACTATGGGGGCTGTTTCGGGTGCTTTGATGTTGCATTTATAGGGCATCATTTTGCTATTAATGTGTGGTTATGGATAGATGGCAAGTAAATGGAGTGTCTTCAGCATTGTTCTGTTGGTATATAATTTGTGTCTGTCACTTGCTGTGAAGGTCTGAGTAAGCTGAGTGGAAGAGCTCCTCCATGACACAGGTGTAACCTTAGGAGCTAAACATTTCATTTTTAACAAGAATTCTGACTTCTTTAATGTGCTATTTTACTCTTTTTTTACCTTTATCTAGAGGGAAAGAGACCGGAGAGGTTAGCAAAAATTATAAATGTTGCCATTTAGAGAAACTTAGAAAAATGTAACCATATAGCGGATCTCCTGCTCCCTGCAAAGTGAACTAACTGGTAGGTATTACACTTTCCTTGCTCTCAAATCATGCAACATTCACCCAACTTGCTCCCCCCGCTCCTTCCTCAATAGACAAAGTGCACCCGGGATCGTAAAGCCACAGACTATTACCCAAAGGCCTTTGATAAAGCTCCCTATGGGAATTGAAACACGTGTTAGGTGTTTATGAAGGGGGTGGTTTTGTAAGATGTTGATGGGAAATTATTTTTAGACACGTGGGTAATAGTCTTTGTTTGTTGGGGCAGGAGCGGGGGGAGCAAGAATCAGGGTGCAAAGTCATTGCAGATGCAAACAAGCAATTCTCTTGACAGAGTTGCAGTGCACTTACCACACTTATGTCCGATTTGGCAAAATGGAAACAACATGAATAAACATGTGCTTCACCACAAATAGGGTGAATATTCTCAAAGTCTGCCTGTGTGCCAGTGTTTGGCATGCGAATGACATGCACCCAGATCATTTGCTCTAGAGCTATCATCTGGTCAGGAGGTGGTTGTAGGTCAAGGGCTCCCCAGTGTCAATAGGCACAGCAGTGATCAATTTGGAACAGAAAGCAGCAAGGTCTGAGTGGCACCAACTATAGGGAAGAGCAAGGAGTGCATGTTGATGCAAGTACCTTTAATGAAAATGGTTTTAGGCACAACTCACAGGGGGAAGAGTGCAAATTGCCCACTGTGTTTGTGGACATAAATAAGCCCTATAGTGCCTGCTTTTTGCACGTTGAATTTTCATGCTGTCCCAAGCTTTATAATTTAGACCTAAGTGTTTTGTGCTATCACAAGAGTAAGGGATCAAGAGGAACACATTTCTATGCTTTTTCTTTAGGCCTCTTCCTTTGTTGCTCAGTTCAGGTTGGCCCGCAGAGAAGCAGTTTATTTCAGATAAATATTGAAAAGATCTGTGTGTCATACTTTGATTTTGGAAAACAAAAGCAAGCTTCCTTGCTTTTGCAGTGGCAGTCTAGTAGATTTCTCTGCGTCTCTCCATGGCATCATAAATTAGAATCATGGGGATTAAAGTGGCAGCTGCTCAGATGCTGCTGCGCTGTACCAGTTGGAGCTCAGCTTCACTAAATGAAGAGACAGACCCACACAACTCTATTGGGGTAGCATAGTCTCTAATAAATCTATTGAGTGATTCATTCAGTTATATAACAATAACTGAATGTCTGCTCTCTATATGAACTCTGGCTACACAAAGAAACAATAAAAAGATACTCTTACTGGCTGGTTTACAAATATAGATGCAAACCTGCACAAGTGCTATTGCTAATAGCAACCAGACAGGTCTTTTTGAGTAGACATTTGAGTAGACTTTTCTAAAAAGATTCTAGGTTATTGGAAACGGCCGTTTGGCAGTTACTTAAGTAGGTGTTCGGGTAGCAGTGGATGTGATCTATTTACTGTACATGTTGCTAAAGCATTTGATGCAGTACCAAACAGAAGGTTACTGATTAAATTAAAGATTATTTGCCTGGAACATAATATTTGTACTTGGATAAAAAAGTAGCCAGATCTGGACTGTTCAAAATAGGCCCTGGAATTTCAAGTACACAGAGGTCCCAGCAGCCCACTAAATAGTGAGTGTCTATGGCATGTTACTGGAACCCTGAACAGGGTCTGTCCTTTGTACTATGATTTTAAACTTTTTTCTTTTTTTCTGGTTATGCATACAAAACTTCAGTAAAGATTTAAGAACTGAGCAGTAAACTGTCAAATAAGGTTCAGTGTTCAAGGTTATGCCCTTGGGTAAGAATAAAAAAGTGCTAGTTTCTCCTTTACTGAGAAGGATTTGAGTGTTTCTGATTATTTAAGTCTGTGCAACTCTAGGCAGTGTCACTCAGTATCTTCTATAGTGAATACAGTGATTTCAGTGGTGAAAATATAATTTTATGTCTATAGGTCCCTGGTAAGGCTTCACCTTGACTATGCAGTGCAGTTTTAGGCTTAATAAGAATATTATTGAGCTGAAAAGAGGACGGAGATAACTGGTAAAATTAATGGAATAATTAAGAATATGAACATTGTGGTTGTCTCTGAAAAGGCACTATCAAGGGGGAAAATACATAGAAAAGAATATACTAGTAATGTGAAAGCCAGCCCGAAACCCATCTTCTATTTCTAGGCACGCACCTTCCCCCTTTGTGATGTCAGAGATGGGGTGGATCAGACGCAGGTCTATAAATAGAGGTGGATTGCTGGGTTGGGTGGATTAGGGTTGGAGTGGGTGGATTAGGGTTGGATGTGGCTCAACTCTTTCTTGAACCGCGCATCAATACAACATTTGAGAAACCTTAACTTTCACTTGAAACAGTGTAGATGGTTCTTTCAGGTTGAGGGCAGGGAGGCTGTGAATGCCCTGCTGAGTGATGCAGAGAGAGGTTGCAATGACAGATTCTATTAATGCCTTCAAAAGTGACTTGGATAACTTCTTGACTAGCATAATATTCAGTGCTACAGTAATCTCAAGTGCTACAGTTTTATATATTTATGTATATATAATGTATATGCATATAAGTGCATTGATCATTCTGTATCTGTCTATGCATATATATCCTCTGCAGATAATTTGGAAGAGTTGAAGGAATGTTGTCATTTTTTAAAAAATTAACTATGTAGCTATGTAAAAGCTCCATACAGTACTGGTAATTCCAATAAAATAGGGATTTTATCCCCACACCAAAACTCTATATATACACACATTTTTTCACCAGCTTTTGGTCTGTTAGGGATTTTATCCCCACACCAAAACTCACTCACATTTCACACATTCCTACTTCCTGCTTCCCTTGGCAGAGAGCTCCCCTCCCCCAGGTATGACTCTTCGCTCACAGCACCTGTAATAGTTAATCGAATACACACAGCCTCTGTTTTTCTCTTCATATGATGGGTCTCACAGAGCATTCTGGGAGATATGTACCTTCCCTGCAGATTTTTTCCAAGCACTGTGCCACAAGACCTAGATCATCAAAATATAAGTACATACGTTTTTCTAATTTCTTATAATATTTTATATTTGGACTTGGGACTTGCATGAAGCAAGACCTGTGTAGGCAGACAAAGCTGTTTTGGTTAATAGACAAAAACTGTGAGTTGCTGTTATTTTTGTTATGCACTGTTACCATTTACTTCTCCCTATCCTGCTCTGTTTTTGGTTGTCAACCCCATGTACGTGACGATAGTTGTTATGGGCACACTTGAAGCTGCTGCACGTGTGGCAACAAAGCATCAGGTTAAATCAGTGGTTCTCAACTTTCCTAATGCCGCGACCCTTTAATACAGTTCCTCATGTTGTGGTGACCCCCAATTATAAAATTATTCCTAAGACCATCGGTGTTTTCCGATGGTGTTAGGCGACCCCTGTGAAAGGGTCGTTCGACCCCTAAAAGGATCTCGACCCACAGGTTGAGAACCGCTGGGTTAAGTGCACCCTTTCTCTTTGTGTGCGCATTGGTGCAGCCTGAAGAACCTTACAAGAAGACAGTTGTACAGAAAACTTGTCAAATAATATGCAATAAAAATAATTTTTAAATTGTACTTGATTTCAAAATATGTGTTAATTACTTTTGGCGGCTTCATGGGGAAATGTTTCCTGGTATTCAGGAAATATCTGTTTCCTTTTGGCAAGGAGCAGCAAACTAGTCTTGATTTATGGTAGGAAGACAGGATATATATTTATAGGAATTGTCTCACATGACACAGAGAAGGATTAAACATGCATGCAAGCCTCATTGTCACTTACTACACTGTTGCTTGGGAAGGTCTTCGCCTAATTTAGCAGTGAGTGTGGAAGAGATAATAATGCTGCTTGCAATAGGACAATGAACCAATGATAAATACATAAATATGTGACATACGAACCTGTAGTTTGTGTCCCCCTTAGAATCTCTAGGTATACTTTAATATTTTTTATCTTGTTGCTACTGTACAAATTCATTCTCAGCCCTCTCAGTGTTTATAAATTGTTTTTCATTTTAATAGCATACAGAATGTACTTCTGAAAGTGTTCTTTTGCAGGCTGTCGTTTGGAACATACAGGGTTTATAGCACGTTACATTAGAACCAGCATGTGTTACAGCTGGACTGAGGAAAGGCAAGTTCTAGGAGTAGAGTATATTCACTAAAGTTGCAATAACCATTATTGCTAGTTTCTGGTTATTCCAGTGAATAGTTCTAAGTAGGGAAATAATAGCTATTGCATTTTAGTGAAAGTACTCTTTGTATGCAGGAAAGGACAGAACAGAACTGTGCTTCCTCCATTCAGTATTCTCAGATTTTATCTATACTACAAAAAATTCAGATTCAGTGCCCACTTTATCTCCCAGTTTAAAATGTTATATTTCTGTCTTATTTTAGCTTCTAATACAATCTGAGAACATTGTTTGGATACTATGCTATAAGTCATGCTAATTTGCTATGAATCAATATGTCTTTCTTTGAACAGGACATTACTGTACATTTATCAGTAATGCCAAACAGTGAAAGGCCTTTATATACACTTCAGTATACTACACTGTTATCCTACATCTGTTTTCCCCCAAAGCTTTAATGTAGTTCACAGAAAATGTATTTTTCATTATTACAGGTATGGGATCTGTTATCCAAAAACCCGTTATCTAGAAAGCTTTAAATAACAGGACCATCGCCCATAGACTCCATTTTAATCAAATAATTCAAAATTTTAAACCATATATTCTTTTTCCCTGTCATAATAAAACAATAACTTGCACTTGATCCCAACTAAGATATAATTAATTATAAAATATATCATTAATAATAATAATAATTAATATATGAATTATTTAGTGTTTAAATGACTATGGAGTATGGAGATCCAAATTACAGAAATATCCCTTATGTGGAAAGCCCCAAGTCCTGAGTATTCTGGATAACAGGTCACACAGGTATGCAAGCAGTTATGTTGGGTTTCATACAGCTGTAGAGCTCCCAGTGATACGCAGTTTAGTATATATTACTTAAATATTAATAAGCAGAGGTCAAAATGTCTCATTTTTCTCTACACACATTTTTGATATAAAACGTACCAAACTCGCAGATCTGGGCCTAAATTGGTCTCCCATGGGCAAGGCCAAATTATGCTGATCTGATCAGGGCCGACAATTAGATCATACACTGTAGCTTATGGAGGAGGAATGCATCAACATGTCACACAAGGGCCACCAATAAGCTGCAGGAGTCAGCAACTTTTATTCACCCATGTATACCCACCATTACAAGTTGTATATTGGTGACCTGACCCGGACGGCGGCAGCATCTGCCATAGGCAGTGTTTATGCAAGTGAATGGGAAGCAGCCAACATTTTTTTTTTTAATAAACTTTTTGTTGGCAGTTGAAAGGAATATTGTAAAACAGACTTTATATTATGTAATTTGTACGACATTAAACTGTCTATAAAAAATGTGTAGATCCATCACAGTCTCATGGTCTCTTTTTATATTACAGTAATGTAGTTTTCCAACTCATAATAAACAGAACATTAATAGCAAACATTTTCTTTTTGGTTAATGGCTTTACAGAAAGATTACCTTGGATATAATGTTTGGACAATATGTTTGTTTTTGTACATCTATTACCAGATTAAATTGCATAATCATCTTAATACATTTAGGACAAATGCAGAGTTATTAGTTTGTTCCCTTCCCACCCAGATTTGTCTCCAGTATTTACAATAGTTCGATTGGTGGGTCTTGAAATATCATTCCTTTAGTATGCCAGGAGGTTCCCTGGAAGCACTGCGCCAGCGCTTGGTGTTTTTTATATGGCTAGTACTGCAATGTAGCTTTCCAATGTTTTACATTTTTTTTTACCATTTTACTTTTTGTAAGGAGGTTTCTATCCAGTCCATGGTATATAGCTGGGACAATTTTGAAGTGAAGAGGGGGGTTGTGGTTTTATCCATTCCCGAAGAATGGCTTTTTTGCTACTGCAAAATTATCAGCCTGGTGCTGCCTATAGTCCGTTATCAGAGATATTTTTTTCCTGCTGAATGTCCAAAAAGTGCAGTCATTTCCTGTAAATGTTTTTGTTTTAGCAAAAATGGTAGTGTTTGTAAGGGGTACAGAAATTTTGGGAACTCTATCATTTTGATTAGATTTACTCTGCCCTCATATGAAAGGGTATGATGTTCCCAGCTATTGATTTCTTCTCTAAGCATGGTTATTATTTACTTGCTTTCTTACTTACATGTTAAGATCGTAAAGGTTATGATAATTTCAGGGAATATGAATTCCTAGATACGTTATGTATTCAGGTGCCCAGGTTAAATGATAGCATTTGCTCCAGTTAGGTAATGTGTCCTTTACCAAGAGGAGAGCTGTGGATTTATCAAAATTGTTTTCTGGATCTGATATATAGATAAGCAAATCATCTGCAAATGCTGTTATTTTTATTTCCCTGTGTCTAAAGTTGATTCCGTTGAACGTGATCATGTTTTGTAGGATTTACTCAAGTTCAGTAATGTGTCCTTACCCAAGAGGAGGGCTGTGGATTTATCAAAACTGATGACAGATTTGGATATGTCATCTTTCAATATAGCTGGATGGGAGTTTTCTGGCTCTGATATATAGAGAAGCAAATCTTCTGCAAATGTTGTTATTTTTATTTCCCTATGTCTGAAGTTGATTCCGTTAAGCATGGTCAGTGATTTATTTATACTTTCGGTATAGTGAATATGGGAGATTTGTCCTGGGTTGATCTGTCAAATGCTGTGTCTATGACTCCGTTAAAGTCCCCTCAAAGAATTGAAGTTGTCCCTTGCATAGTCTGAAAGTGCTTGCAACATATGGGTATTGAAAGGATGGTTGGGGGCATGAGGTGCATAAATGTTGAAAAAAGTATATTTTTCACCATTTAAATCCAGGCTTACCAGTAAATATCTACCCTCAGTCTCTTTGTACGTAAAAAAAACTGGTATGATAATGATTTATTAAAGAGTATAGCTACTCCTCTTTCCTTTTTGGTGAAGTCTGCCTGTATACATTCCTGAATCTAGATATCTTTAAGTATTATGTTATTGGTTTCCAGCCAGTGCTGGAGGAAAACGATATCTGGTTTGCTTTTCTTTAACTAAAGTAAGATTTTTTTCCTTTTCTGGAGTGAATTTAGGCCCCCAGCATTCCAAGAGATTATATGGAGAGAGGATTTATTTCTCAGAATGTTGTGAGTGTTCTACCTGGATTGGGAAGTCATACTTGCAGATAATGTGGAGTAATGTAAGAATATTTTCTTTCTTGAGGAAAGACCCCTGTCCCAATGAGCTTGGATCTTTCTTGGCAAATATAAATACCCTTTTAAAAAACATTGTGAGACCTCTATTATAAACCATACTGTAAATCATAAATGCCTATGTTCTTAATAGGTTAGCTTTTATAACCATAAGCATGAACTTTAACGGCAAATAAAACCTGTTCATTTGCTTTTCATCACATTTTCCTTTATCGAACTGTAACAGTTCCGCTTTCAGTGGGTACCAAATAAATGATTGAGCTTTATCACAGCTCAAGGCTGCCAGTGAAAAAATCAGTAGTAATAACCTTAACATAGAATGTAACCGCATTTACAATTTAACCAACAGCTCAGTCTGAGGTTGTTACTGCAGTATGGTACCCATTTTTGGTATGTTTGCCTTTAGTTTTGTTTGTGCTAATCAATCAATTTGTATTTACGAGGGGCTACAATTATTTAGTTTGAAAGTATGTGTAACCCTTTCTTGGCACACTCACTTATTTTGGGCTGTATACTTGGTGAAACAGGAAATTTGGTCCCCTTTGCAGATGAAAGGTACTGGGAACTGGGATTTTAGCGCATTGCCGCCATTTAGTGGACATTGAGGAGAACACCTCAAGGGGATTTCCACTAGGAAAATAATCACACACAGTTTGCAGCAAATATCAACTTTATATAACTGGGTGTAAAGGTAAAATAATTATAGCATGCAAAAAATAATAAACCCTGCTTTGGGAAACCTGGATGGTTTTAGCCACTACTGGCTCAGTCTCTCTGAGGATTCAGTGCCACACTCCACTACTGGAGGAAAATACCCTTCCCCAGTTCAGTCCTGGCAAAGTCCCTCCCTCAGAGCTCTTCTGGTTTCCCCAGGTAGCGCTACCTGCCCCAAAGTACCTCTCCCTTTGGAATAGGCAGTTGCTCCCATGTAGCAGGCCACGAAAAACACCTGTCCTCACACAGGGGACACACACGAAGACTCTATACATTTTCCTCAGATGGATCACTCACTGGGGATCCATAGGGGTAAAAGCATGTAACCTTTACAGGCTGGCGCTCAGCAGAGTTCCCATCAGCCATCACAGTCAAAAAAGTCCAGTTGTTTTAGACTTAATTCTACTAGATACTGTATATCATGACCTGGATGAATGAGAATCTTCATAGACATCACAGTCACTGCTTACTGGATGATCTCTGTCTCAACTGCTGGCAAAACAACAGGGGCTCCCTTTATAAGCTGCTGGGCCTGCCCCTGATTTTTGGTTCCAAACCTAGGCACACCTTTCTCTCCCAACAGTGCACTGGGGCATCCAGCCAATCGGGTTCCTCCCCAGTCTATAGCCGGGCGGGATGATGTCACAGACTGAGAAACAGGGGAAAGAGTTCTCTGATCCCCTACATGTGCTTTAGACTTCTGTGGTTATTCAAAAGTTAGGATTCGCCCCTTATGGATAGCTTTTTGCTAGATATTGTAATACAAACCTTTTATTGTGTTCAACCATTAAAAACATTCATCCATTAAAAAAATGCCACGCCTATGCCTAGGCTGCCTATGATTAAGTGCATTAGGCATGGCATGTTTTTAATGGATGAATAAAGATTACGTTTTAAGAGAATATCCTGTTGTCCGGTGTGCTTGGATTCACCCTTCACAATCTTTGCAGCGTCACTATGTCTTATTTATCCTCCTATTTAGTATAGGTCTGTGCCCCAATGTATTTTTCTGCCCCTGCCACCTGCCTGTTAGTTGTTTTACTCACATGTTCCCTTAGTTCCCACATGTGATATATCCAGCATGATTAGTTATCTTCACAGTCCCAAAATCTCTCGTTGCCTATATAGGTAGTAGTAAGCTAGGTCTGCAATTGAAGAGTTGTGCATGGTTTTGACAAATAATTGCTCAAGCAAGTAAGTCATGGCCTAGCAGCTGAACTTGGCCAAGATATGGAGTAGGGGGAGTCACCTTTAGGCAGGCTTAGTGCTCATGTGGTGGTCTGGGGTGCTTCAATCGCCCCACTGTGTTAGCAGATCTGGGTCTTGGTACTGGTCACTTGCTGCCCATGTTGTAGCAAACCTGACTCCTGATTTTTGGACAGAAGTCAAGGAGCTCTGTATGATAGGCCAGCCAACTATACTCCAAGGGCCAGCCAACGGAAGACCCCAGCAGCCACAATTTTGATTACCATGTTCTTTTCTCAGAATATTAAATATTGCTAATTTTTTGTTCATAGTGATATGAATTTCAGGCAGGAGCTCTATTAGTTTATGATTCTAATAAATGCAATAATTGTATTTCTTATGCACAGACATGACATAAGATAATGTACAGTTTGTAATACCTATTGTCTTTGGTTCTCTTGTTGAAATGGTCCTGTGTGTTAGACATGACCAAACAGACAATTTGTTTTTAGGGACCATCCCCACAGAAATAGACACTCCTGGGGGAATAATTATAAATGGAAGGGCCAATGGAATATAATAAATGTTACGGTATCACACTAGAGATGCAATGTTAATTAAAATGGAGCAAAGGTTTCCAAAGGTTTTTCATGGTCCATTCTTACTGAGAGAGACAGAGACCTGAGAAACAGTGCTTCAAAAAAACAATTCTGTCAGTTTATTAAAGTATTCGCTCCTTTCCTCCACTGGCTTTTTTTTTTTATCACAAAATGTTCTTCATCTTGGAGCAGTCAAATTCCATTGTTTCCAATAAGAGAAATAGAGCAGAAATGTATGAATTCCCCCATACATTCCAGTTCAGTATATTATAAGCATGTCTTTCCTTTCTCTAAACAGACTGTTTCCAGAAGTCCTGACATTGTCAGGGCTGACTAATAATCGGCATTGTGTCTGTAGCCTCAGAAACCGGACCTGAGGGAACCTAGAAAATGTAAAGGTTGTACTGTGTTTTATGGGAGTAAGCTATATTTATTATTCCAATCATTATAAAATTTGACTTTATAAAGTCTTGTTTTATGCTCCCTTATTCATTTCCCCAGCTCCCACTTGCATTAAAGCAGCCATACCCGCCTCTGTGATTTTTATGATTTTGTAAGCTATCCATTTTTATAAGACAAAGCCGTTGCTGAAATACACCTGGCATTTATTTCATCATTGGGATACTGTCAGAAGCGAAGCATAAGAATCAATAAAATTCAATTCTGTTGTCAGTGGAACAGATCTGTCTTTTTGTGAGGCTGTCACATTTAAGTCTGGTTAATTATGGGCAGGATAACCATTAAGTTATAATTCTGGGAAAGACAAACCCTCAAACCATAATCTTGTAAAAATTGTCATTGACAAACAGAGTGTTGAGTTTAGAAGTACCCTGGCTCCTCCCTGCAGGCTTAGCTGTTTAACCAGGCTAGCGTCTGCAAGCACTGTCTGAGTTACTGGAGAGATGTCCCAGTCCAGTAGTGCAGGCAGGAAAGTGCCAGATGGCACCTAATGCAAAAATGTATTGCACTATGGCCCTCCTAATCACTATTTCCACTCTTATGCACTGCTATTTTTTAAGGAACAGTAAAGTGTAATGATGTGTTTCTCTGAATTAAAAGGCTGCATTATGACATTGACTGGCCTAAGTACTAATATCCACAAGATGAGCGAACAAAAAAGCTATATGAAATATCAATAGACTGGGGAAATCAAATCTTCCTGCAGTTTTCTGCCACCAAGGTCAGCGTTCCAATAGAGTTCTCAAAATGTTACAAATGTTAAAACATACTCTATGGAATAAAAGCAAGAAAGTTTCCTGTTGTGTTTGAAGTTTGCTCCACTTTAAAATAAATATACTGTAACTTGTCCATACTCAAATGGCATACGGTAACTTTATAGTTTATATAGTACTCCATTCGTCAAGTGTGTCATAGGTGCTTATGGCATAAACAAGTTAACAAAAAGATGGTCTTTCCTACCTGCCCATATTTCATAGTGCCATGCTCATTAAGGCTCACTTACAAATACAAATGCCAAATCATGTGCACTTAAATGCTGTTAATAGCAGTTCTTTCCTCAAAGTTTGCTCTTTTAGAGTGCTATACAATGAGGCTATAGTGCTATATATGCTATAAGTGGCTAGATCCTAGTACAGAAGATAAAAACAGAAATAAATCCATGGGAAGTGCACAATAGGGAGCCACAGAAGTTAATTGAAGAGTTTGCCATTTTAGGAAGCAGGGATAATAGGACTCTGACTGCAACTGGATATAGAAACCAATCAAATGCTTTATTTTCCTAACTTTTTTCCAACTGGTACTTAGTCCTTGACTGGTTTACTGTGTAAACCATTGGGAAGTATCATGTGCACATATATACATGTATATGAGTATTGATGTATGAGGGTACAGAACTGACAGTGCCATTCCAAAACTGTGCTGCATGTATTTGGATTGAGATGAAAGGAGTTAAATTTACAAAAGAAATACCTTGGAGCTGAACGGTGGCACCTTTAAAAAATGATATACGCATTATACTTCAGCCAGCGGATGCAAAACCATTTTTAATTCAACAGATGGCTGAATTCTCCTGGTATCAAACACTGTACCCATTCATTGCTTCTCACTAGTCAAGACGAGAATAAATTGAGGTTGAAAAGGTGCCCTCCTAAGAAGCAAGTATGCTTCTTCTCTGTTCTGAAAGATACTGCCATCGCTTGTGCTTTTTTTAATACACAAATACTACAGCTAAGGAACCGTGACATAGGTATTAAAAGTATAGGATCTGTTATCAGGAAACCCATTATCCGGAGAGTTCAAAATCACGGCAAGGTAATCTCCCATAGACTCCATTATAAGCACATAATTTTAATTTTTAAACATGATTAGCTTTTTTTTCTGTAACAAAAAAACAGTACTTGATCCCAACTAACCCTATTGGGTTTAATTAATGTTTAACTGATTTTTTAGTAACGTTTAAGGTATGGAGATCCAAACTATGGAAGACGCCTTATCCAGAAAATCCCAAGTCCCAAGCATTCTGAATAACATAGCTGTGTTGTTCTGACTGTATGATGCAATGTTTCCATATGGGTGCAAAAAATTAGAGCCTCAGGCCATAGACAGACGTACTATATTCCTAACCACATATTCTACATTATTTAAACAGAAACAGCAAGAATATATTTATGTATGCATATGTGTATGTATATATATATATATATATATTTATATATATATATATATATATATATATTAATATCCATTGAAGTATTAAACTACATTTACAAGCTTCTTAGTATTAACTGAACATGAAATTGATCTAAAAGCCTCGGGCCTTTTATGGGCCACATATGAACCTATTTCAATACAGTTATTATAAAGTCTCTGCTAATTGAAATGCCTGGATCCACTTTAGTCATTTTGAATCACTCTGGCATCCTTGCTTCTCTAGGCAATTATAAAAGAAATATGCCTAAGGAAAGGCAAAGAATCATGTTCCTGGAAGACTAGCTGATGCATGGGAATGCACTAATTTGTACAAATGTATATGAGGAGCAAACCTGTAAGGCAGTATGAAGACTGGCTATAGTGACAGTAGGGATTCCTAATGGGTATACACCACTTTTTGTAATGTGGTGACAGTGTTGCCTGTACAATGTGATGCTTTAATATATTTGCTTGTTATGCTATTGGAACATCTGAATAGCCAGACATTGCTGTGTGTCTCTCCTTGGCTGAAGATGCTAAATCTCAGCTTAAGTTAAGAATACTTTAATGGACATAATTTTTGGTCAGTTTATTTTAGTTAGGTTTTTAATTGTCAAAATACAAATCATAGTATACAAAATAATTCTGGAGTGGGGTACAGTGACAGTCATTAATGATGGTGCCAAAGTTAAATTCTATGCAACAAAATAGTTTAACTCCCAAACAAAATGGACTAATAAAGCTTACCCAACGTGTAGTGGAGCATGGCCTTACTTCTTAATTACGTCTCTGCCTTAATGAATTTCTTGCCCTGCTGTCAAAATAAGGATTCAATTACTTTTAATTCAATCCAAATAATAAGTTATAAAATAACTGGTACTTTGTAAATAGCAGAGTACAGGCACAAAACACAACTGTTGACTGAGGCTGATGCACCGGAAATAAACTAATAGATGACACCAGTCCCCAGGTCACAAAACAAGTTAAAACAAAGGTGTCCTGCTAAGTGTTAGTCATTGGGTCTTGGGCTATTTTGCTCAGTAGGTATTGCCTAAACAAAAGGGAATTGTAGATCATAACTCATAAATAGCAAGCCCTGATTTTTAGGAGCCTCTAGTTATAAATAAAAAGGACAGGGATCGAACTTCAGGTCTGTAGGGCAAGATCCCTTTGGGCCTCCCCATTTCTAAATGTCATTATCACTTATGGTCACTGCTCACAGCTGCCACTGTTGTTTTCAAGCAAGTAACTACAGAAAAAGCAGACCCTGATCTCTTAAGTTTTGGGGAATAAGATGTACAAATATTTTGCTGTAGGCCACAATTATGTCTAATTATTGCAAAACTATACCTA
Source organism: Xenopus tropicalis (assembly GCF_000004195.4). Lineage (NCBI taxonomy): Eukaryota > Metazoa > Chordata > Amphibia > Anura > Pipidae > Xenopus > Xenopus tropicalis. The sequence continues at coordinate 104,039,294 of NC_030678.2, read as the reverse complement.
TTGATAATGTAGTACTGGTGGCAGAGGCTGAGAAAGCTAACGTAGTTATGCAAGGCAGTGACATTAGAGAATATAAATGTAATTGTAAAATGTTCTTTGTATAGATAGATAGATAGATAGATAGAAATACATATATATCTCAAAAGAGATCAAGCTAAAGTCCAAACCCTATGCATGATATAAAATACCTTGACTTCTTTATATGATGCGTATAGATAGAAGGGGTGAAAAAGGCACAGTGAGATAAAGGGAGTTGCCTTTTTTCATTTCTTTTATTGTACAGTCTGCATTCATGCAATAAATTCTCTTTTTTTACATATACAACATGCTGCTCTGCCCATTGTCAGAGACTAGGGGAAGCTTAGCAAGTTCATAACAATAATATGGTGGTGAGATGTGATCCAGAATGAATCCTCTTATGTTTGTCCCTCATTAAATCTTTGAGTATAAACTCTTTAAATACAACAGATGGTTATTTGCTGCATTAACATAGCTCATTAATTCCAGCTACTCCCTAGCTACCAGTAGGGAGTGGAACTGCGTTCAAGTCAGCCTGATTCATCCTGGCACTTGCTTTTGAACATCTAAGCCGAAGATGACCAAACACAACAAGAGGACTGAGAGTTTAATCCTTTCTATAACCACCACCTCCTAATGTGCGGCTTATTTGGTCGTCAGCATAAAAATGTAGATTTATTCAGCTTCTATTTTCTCCGCTTATCGCTTTTTACTTTTGCTCATCATGCTTTAAACTTGTTTTTTGCAAGGGGTTAGCTATAAGCTCAGATATACTGTAGATTTGTGTAACAAGAATAAAACAGCACATCTACATTATGGTTGGCAACATCAGCAAATAAAGACATTATTGTTATCTGTTATTTATATCATGCAAAGAGCAGCATTATACAGAGATTGTTCACAACAGTCCCTGCCAGGCCTGGACTGGCAATCTGTAGGTTCTGGGGCTGCTGTAAGATGCCACAGACAGTCACTATTTCATGGGAGCTGTTTGGGTCTCTGTGTAATTGAAATTCCAGAGCCTGTTTTACATTACAGTTTGGGCCTGGTCCCTGCCCCAGTGGAGCTAACAATTTAAAATCCCTATCAGCAGAGTCAAATTTATTATGTGTCAATTAACCTAACTGTATGAATTTAGAACGTGGGTGTAAAACCACACAGACATGGGTAGAACATACAAATTCCATACAGTGCTCAAGCTAAAATCGAACTCAGGGCCCCAGCACTACAAGGCAGATTATGACTAGCAGGGAATTCAAATTCCTGTTCTATATTCATCATGTTTCTAAAATTTTATATAGCAAGAACAATGGGAATGCCTTTATTGACTTAGATATGTTTTTTTTTCTCCATTAACAGCACTTTTACCCTATTTAAATGCAAGTATGTCTTCCTTCATTGACTATACAATAGTTTTAGTGGTGGTAGTTGTTCTGTGTAGCTCTTTCTGCTAGTATATAATAAATAACCTTACAAAGTTTTGTTTCTGTTCTCTGTTGTTTATTGTTAGTTTGGTTCCTGTCTTTCCATGTGTAGTTTGCATGCAGATTATAGGTTTAGTAGTGTGTATACTATCCATGATAAGCAAGGCCTTACCTGAATTGCATGGGCCAGAGCATTTCCTAATAGATGTAGTTTTGCATAGCTATTGCATGGATAAATATACATTAAAAGGGAAAAAACTTGTTTATCACAAGGTGTTATACTTCTAAACCTTAAAAAATTTAAGTGGGAGCTGCCGTCATCCTTGTCTTGGATGCAACAAAGCCAGTATTCGGTTCAGGATTTGAATGAAGCCCTGCACTTTTGCAGAATATCCCAGCCAAACACTTAACATCAGGCAAAATTGCTTTTAGATGATTTGAATTTGGTTCAGTATTGAGCCAAGTCTTTCATGAAAGATTCAGTATATGGCCGAATCCAAATTATGGATTTGGTGCATCCCTTTAAGCAGGCACATTTTCCGTAAATGCAAACAAATTGCAGCTCTGGAAGTCTCAAATAGATACATGATTCTTTGTAGCTTAAATTAGAATGCCTCTATAGAGGATAAGAATACGGCAGATTCACTCTCATAACTACAAGTATGTATGCATACCTTCATACAAAAGGGAATATAGATAATACAGGGAAAATTAGCACTATTTAGAAAACCAAAGTTTATTTTCCCTTTTATTCTGTCTTTTCTTTTCACGATTGTAAGAAAACTGAACATACCACTGCTGATGGTGAAATGCAAAAAAGGGAACTTTACTGTGCATCTGTGAAACAATGGGCATAAAATGTATATTTCATCAATAAAAGTATTAATCTGTACTGCATTAAATAAATGAAAGCCGGAGAGCTGCATTCTGATCCTGAATTGTAATTCAAAGTTATTTCTCTCTATCTGTTTAAGTGAGGATTTCTCAGTGTCCTCTATAGGAGCAAACCAAAACAACCTATATGTAGCTGAGGGGGATCTTACAGAATTCCATTCAATGTAAATGCAGTTATTTTCTCACTCGTCGTAATATAGGTTGATAACACCTCACTGTATGAATTTCAAACAGTTTCCTGAATTTTTAATCCAAACCAAGGCTATTCATTGTTTCTTCAATTATCTCTTTGTGCTGGTGCTGTTTCTCTAAAAAATATGTATGGCACTGTTCAGTACAATTTTGGGTTTTGTTTTGTTTCCTTTTTTTTAAAAAATTCTTTTCCTGCAACAAAGAAACAGAATGAGAAATGAAGCCAGCCTCTGCTTATTTTCCAGCAGTTCCATTCACCTAGATTAGCGTTCAAGGAATGACATTCTCTGCAGCTGCTTCCATTTATTCAGGATGTGGAACGACTCCAGTTTCTAGCTACTGTTTGCCTTATTTATACATTTTTGTTTCACTCATCCAAATTAATGTCCTTCACCTGGAAACAGCAAAATGTAAAACAGTTGGTTACATATTTCCTCCTACATTAACATCCCTTAACAAAATAAGTGTCATTTTGTATTTCTTTTTACCTCTATAGGCACAAAACCTGAAAATAAACATAATTCATTTTAATAAATTACCCCAGTGTGTTATCTGAAATTCTTGGGGCCTGGGATTTTCTGCATAAGGGATCATAGATAAGAATTTAATTATGTTGTACATAAAAGCAAGTTACTAGTGCAAATATACATACTCAAGGATACTTTTACAAAAACACATTAGGAACCATTATGAAAACATGAAAAAGTAATATGGATTTAATATCATGATAGATTATTATTATTGTTATTGCTATTATTATTATCATCAATAAAAATTATCCCTTTCCCTTGTTACTGGGAAAATGACTATTCTTTGGCACATACCATAGTGGTTAGCACTTGGAAGTGCCGACATCAGCATTTTCGGGTGTACCCATATAATGGACACAATGTGTGCCATAGGGCAACTACTTCCTATTATGATAGAGAATATAACATGCTGTGTGCCATCAGCCTTATAAAGAGTTGTGTCTTCTCTTGATTTTTAGAAATATTTCCTGAGAAATGGAACCTTCAGCAGCTTTAAGTATTCTAATAGGATATAACTAAACTTTCCAACCTCTGGCTTGGTTGCTACGGGTAACCAAAAGGCCTATTAGATATAGGTATTTTTATTGTAAATATTGGAGCTTGGGCTTAGGATTTAACAATTGTTATATGTTTACCTGGCTCTGAACTGTAAAACTATCAACATAATAGAATCCTGAATGTTTCATTCCAGACAGAGAATTAGGTTTTCAACTTGGTGGCAGATTTATTATGCTGTGAAAAAACGGCAACAAAATTCGCTGCACATTGGCAGGCTTTGTCATGTAAAAAATGGCGTAAAATCTGCACCATTTTTTACACATTTCGCCGAATCTTACAGAAAAAAACGCGTGATGGTGAACTTCTCCATTTATTTTACACAGCTTTTTACATAATTTTTTCTGCAAATTTAATTTTACACAGCATAATTAATAGGCCCCTTATAGTTGAAATGTATGTACAGCCATACATGCAAATGCCTTGGAGGATTTATTAAGATCTTAGACCCATTCTATAGTATTTTTGCTTCTCTTTCTGGACAGGTTTTCCTGCAGCAGCAGCCTATGGACCAGTAGCAGCAGCAGCTGTGGCAGCAGCTAGAGGATCAGGTAGGAGGGTTTGGGAAGCATTTGGGTGACTTATCCACTTAGCATATAGGGAAACCTTGTGGCAGGTATAGGAAAGGGAGATACTACTTCTGTAGAGTAGCCTTTGAGTTGTATTGTTTTCATATTTTAATTCTTTTTTTATTATACTTAAATGTTCTTGGGAAAACTCCAGCCTGTTAAGATGTAACTTGAGCAAACTGAAAATCTCCAGAATACCAAATAACCTTTGTTTTATCATTAGACCAATAGCATCATTACTGCTTACTGTGCTAGTGAGCGACTCTGTCAGCTTACCTTGTAAAATCTCCCCTGTGTAATGAAGACATCAATACATATTTCACTTTTGAAACTTTGCCGATGCTTAAATAGCTTTTCCGGTAATCAAGACAAACGTGTCTCCTCTCCTTTCTTTACTTTATATTGTTCATTCCCGTGTCAGTTCTCAGTCCTTTAATACATGCAATTATAGTGTTTGCATGATATCTGTGCTGTGTCACTGTCTCCAAATGAACATAGCTCGTGACTCCTGCAACCCCAAAGTTGATAGGACCTCTCATCATAGCTGCTTTAACAGTCCCCCTGATGATATGCTCTTTAAAGTATAGCAGTAGCTGCCCTGGAACATTGGCATTTGCGGCGAATCAGATTCGCTGATCACCTTGTAAGAAGATTTTTTTTTTGTTAAATATTTAGGAGTTTTGTTCTTGCAAACTAATATACGAGTTGTTTGCAGAGTAAAAAAAAAAAATAGATTACAATGACGGTCTATTGAAATAATTTCCTTAAGAAGACTTGTCAGTTAATAACCTCACAGACAGAAATAAGTTTTGCAGAATTTCAATTTTGGGAAGCACTGAATCCAGGATTTGGTTCAAAATTCAGCCCTTTTTAAAGAATTCAGATTCGGCTAAATCCTGTTCAGGTGAACTGAACACAAAGGGGCATATTTATTATAGTCTGTAAGTCAAGGTTATTGGTGATGTTGCCCATAGCAACCAGTCAGCAATTAAATTTGAACAGTCACCTACAACTTAAAAAACAAAAGCAAATATATCATTGGTTGCTATAGACAATATCACTGGTGATGTTGGGTTACATACTATAATAAATATGCCTTTTAAAGTCATGTGACAAGGGTTGTTTACAGATGATGCATTTTTTGGAATGTTTTTTCTCAAATTTCTAAATATATATATATATGAAGATGTAACTCTTCTGTGGAGGATTCAGCATTCGGGCAAATCCAAAATGTATGGATTCAGTGGATCCCTACTTTAATTTAGCCGGCAGGTTTGCAAATAACGCAATAAGCATAAAAGAAAATGTTATTGCATAAGCACCTCAGTGTTATTTTTCAATAAGAAGCCATCTCATACAAAAGAGAAATATTTTACAAGAAATCCGTTCCATGCAAACTGGCACTGCTTGCAGGCTACAAAGGATTCTAGTTGGGGATTACCTGGGATGTGGGGGTTATGCACAAGTCAGCATTAGTTTAACAAATGTGTTAACCAGCTTGCACCTGTTTTGCTGCTATTATAAGGTAAAATATAGGGGGTGTTTTTTTGTGATAATGCCAGTTTGTGCATAATCCTCTTGATTTCTGCCTCACCTTCTGTGTTTTTGGTTACTTACCTTCATGGTGTTACATTCAGCTAAACAGTTGCCAGTTTAATAATCCCGCCTGGCTGTCACTCAGTCAGGTCTAACAAGAATGTGTGCCTCCTGCCCAGTTAACCATTGTATTATCTGCATTGACATTTAGTGATCTTGAAAAATTGCTGTTAAAACGTTTTTCTTATTATTTTCTTGTTTTTTTTCTCTTTCCTTGAAATGACAAAAATTTCCATATTTGACGCCAGCCCTTGGGGTTTGGCAGGTACAAAGAGCAGCAGAGTGTTTCAATGCACATCAAATTAGCAATTCCTGTGTCTCTCTAGCCTTCCTGTTACTACACAATGGTCATTATCGCAAGTATAACAAGGAAAGCTATTATATTTTCCTTTCCTGTTCAACCAAACTTGCCTTTACCAAAATATCCACCCCTCTAAAATGAGATGCCCTTTTGCAAAGTCAAGTTGTAGCCCATGCTTCCGAATCTTGCTTTAACTTCTGACTCCCTAATGCTGCACTTTGTACTTGTTGGCCTTTGTACCGAAATAATACTGAGCCTACTAAGCTTGATAGTGAGTGTGAGCAGTTACGTTTTGTTGTTTTGTTTTGTTTTTTTTTCTTGCTTGGTTGAGGCTGCTGTGAGAGATTGAGTGTTTCTGAGGCAGTGTGTCCAGCCTCTCTTGCACTCGGACCTGCACACCTCCTCTCAGACATTCTTCTGAGCGCTTTCAGCAGGAAGGTTTGTGCACACTATTCATTAACCCTCTCTCCGTGTCCAGCTTCCTGTTAGTACCAGCTGGTTGCATGTTTTGCTTGTTCAAACAAAACAGCTCTATCAATTGTGTATATTGACTCTTTTGGGCAACATACTTATTTTATGTTCTGTTCATCCACTTTTTTTTTTCTCTGTGTTGAATTGATCTCCCTTAGTGATAGTGATATGAGTAGTCAAAAAAATCTAGTAACCACACTGTTTGCCCTGCATAACGTATCACCCCCCCCTGCTTGTCCTTAGACTGAATGTAGCTCTTGGACTGCACTCGGTGCATGCTTTGTAGAAGTAGAAATACTGTAGATATAGGAAATGCATTGCTTAGTTGGTGTTCCAAGCAACAAAGACTTGATAAAATGTTGTTACAAAGAATTATTGAACCGCAGAGTGTTGGTTCGACCCACGAAGTACATTTGTCAGCGATTTAGCAGGACAAATGAAGTATAATTGCAACGTATTCATCAACTTGCCAATAACTCCGATTTTAGCACTCTGTGCAATGACTAAAACATGACCGCTGGTAACATTTCAGTGCTGGTACGGCTCATTTTTCAAAGCCAGATCATGCTGTAGTTTGGTTTATATTTATATTACTAACCTTGTTATCAGTTAGCATAGTTAACCCTAACAAGCTGTTAATACATCATTGACATCGACATTGACATTGGTCATTTTTTCTCTCTCTCTTCTCTTTTTTGCTGTTTTCTGAATTCCCAGCCAAACGTTAAAGTGGTGAATTGTATTTGCTAGTTTCTTTTCTTGGCTACATGGTTTTAGTTGTCCCAATAAAATCACACAAATATTGCTAGTGTGTGATTTGTATGGATATCAATGTAACCAAAATTGGTAATATCTACTGTTTGGGGCATGTGTTTTACCATGTTCCTGTGTAAAAAAAAATGAATGTGCTTCCAGAATCTTAAAGGAGACATATCCTATAACAATTATGAATGTACCAGTGAATTCTACTCCTCTAGATATAGAAGGATTGTGCTTAAAAAGTTGTGTTTCTGTGTTTTATTGAGAAATTCCACAAAAACCCCACTAGCCCCGCCCATCTGTTCCACTTCCTGCTGGCTGAGTTCTCTGGATGAGCTGGGGAGCCGGCGGCCCTCCGTACACTGCAGTGTAGGATAGGAACCAATCAGCAGCTAGGCTGACCTGATAGGGAACTGAAGCCTGTCTGTGCTTGTGTGAGTGCAGGGCTGTGATTGGCTCTCCCCTTCCTGCTGTGCTTCTGGCAGGGACCGTTAGGACACGCCCACTCTTCATTTCATACTGGAGGGAGAAGTGATACGATCTATAGGGAGCTCCAATAAAGGGGCCATTGTTACAGATAGGGTTAATGTTTAGCCCAAAGGGAAACCAGCACCGTATATTATTCATAATTGCCTACAAAATTAGGGTTTTTCCTATTTATCCAATATGTATCCTTTAAATTGTAAGGAACACGTAGCCCAATGGGATCTGTCCATGAGCAAAATAATGAAGAGATTTTTTTTGCTGAAGAAGGATTTTTAGGGCTAATTTACTGATTTGTAATTAAACCAGCCATAGGGGAATACTTCAATTTCATGTTTGCATCTCAGTGGATGCAAAAGGAGGCAAAGGGATTTCATATAAAATAATCGTTTTTCCATGTCTCTCTTCTTTTACAAAGAACAACTTCTGCAGTTTACTTTTTGAAGAAAGTTTATATACCGAAAAATATATGTATGGCATTTGGCTTCATGAGATGTCAGTGCCACCAATTAATTTCACTGTGGCATGACTAGGTTATGGTTGGGACCTGTATTTTGTGTCTCTTTGAACCTATATTCTATGTTATGCTTCATTCCCCTCATTTAAAACTTGGCATTTTTATTCTGTCTCCTTTAGATAAAGAACAAGGATGCATTACACATTTCTATGCTTATAGTATAATAAAACTTGTACTAAACATGTTTGTATAAAGCTTTTGTTGTGTGTCAGTTTGCTCTGTTCTTCACAGTCACAGAAATCCTCCATTACAAAGACCTGCTACATTTTCATATATGTCAGAGGGACAGAAATCCTACAATTTCTTTTAGTTTAGGAGTTCGTAAACTACCTTTTTCATACAAGTTTACATCTGTAAGGACATGTGTAGTCTTATGTCACACAGGTTAATTAGTATTTGGTTCCGAATTACTTGTAGCTGGCTTGAAATAACATGATATGTTTTCTGTAACTTTGTTAAGTTTCTAAACAAAACAATGAAACTTAGTTTGTAGGAAGCACATGGGATGGATTTCAGATCAAAAACCCCAAAGTGTGCATTTTCAAAATGTACCCTGTGTGTGCACGGATAGGCTTATCCAATGTCTGTCAGTGCATACTCAAGATTGGCCGATGGGAGAGGATTGATGTTTATTCTGCTTGAGTATCTACTCCAGAAAGCACCTTTTTGACACTACCCTCAGGCATTTTAGAGCACAAATCCATTTCCTGTGCCTGCACCCAGGCCTATATTATATAAGCACCTTTATTATACTGGTAAGATGAGCACAACTCTTTATGCAGCAGTTTTCAGATTATTAGTTCCCCTATACAATGGTGTCCTGCCCTTGTCTGTCATAGCAAAGTGATTAAATAGATAAGGATACGGCTGATATGACTGGAATAGTCCCTGACCTAAATAACTCCATTGTACTGACTTGTAAAGTCTGTGCATATTTTCTGTTTAGCAGAGTGAGAGAGACTTTATCAAGCCCCAGAGCCTTACCATTCTCTTTCATACTTGTCACAATTATTGTAACCTGTTGGTTTCATGCGGCTTTATTTCTATCCATTCAAAGTGACTGCGCACTACAGGTTTTCCATTAAGTTAGCTAGACTCTGTTTCTTGTGCCGTCAGTGAAAACAGAAAACCTGCGGAGCGACTCTTAAGGTCTTTATTTTAATACATCTCTATTGGCATAAATTCTGTGATTAGATACACTTTTGTAATTTTCAAACATTCTTTATTCTTTTTAAGTCTTAACTCTGTAGGCATTACAAACAGAACAATCATTGCTGTTTAATACTAAGATATCAAAACAGCGGAGAACAGTTCTTCAGTGCTTCTTCAAACGATATGCCTTGTGGGAAAGGATCTAGAAGGGATTTTTATTTCCATGTTGTTGAGCAAGTTGGGTCATAGAGGGACGTTCACCATTTATTTCCTCCAGTGTGTGGGTTAAGTTGTGCATTAAGAAAAGAAACAAACGAAAGGCTGTTTATATCAGAACAGAGAGATGCCGAGCTAAAGAATCGCTAGATGACATGTTATACAGTATGTTATTATTATACTGAATCCAAGGTAGTACTTTGGTGAAATAGGGGAAATCAGTTGCTAAAGCTTTTGTGGCTTATTTGTAGTATGTTTTGTGGGATTAAAATATACTATATGGCCAAAAATATGTCATATAGAATGACAATTCAAAAGTTACTGTTTCTAAATTGGCTTCAACCCAACTGTGTATGTATATAAGATTACAACAAACACTGACTGAGAGCAAGGCCTCATCCCCAACATCAGTTTCCATCCTCACGTATGCTTTGAATGCTATTATGGCTGAAAGGAAGCAAATTCCAACCAACATAAAACATCTAGCAGGAGGCTGTTATAGCAGCAAAGGCACCAACTTCCCTTAGTTTGGGAGTGCAATATTAGAAAGACAGTGTCCACATACTTGTGGCCTCAACCATTATAATTTTTTTTTCCCAAAGCAAAGTAGGGAGAGTTCATTCAAAGGGTATTGTAGAAGAAATGGCTGATTGTGCCCCCCCTGCCCTAATGTGCCCTGCACAAATGCCTCTTTTACTCATTTGTTAAAGCAGCCCTGACAATTGTCCTGTTTTTCAAGTGACATGCCCTGTTTATACTTGTAGATATAAACTTGATTCTCTGCACAGTATAAAATCCCCAGTTTGCTTCTCAAAGAAGGTTCTGTATTGTAATTTGTGGAAGCGAGGCACAGAACTAGTGCTTTGTTTCTTCTGCCTTTTCTTTTTACACGAAATGAACCGTATGTGTCGCTGCGTCGGCCAGCTGCTGACTCCTGTTCAGGGATATCTAGTCTTTATTTATGCTTTGACATTTTGCTTTCTCAATAAACTTCAAGCCATTTTCTTTGAAGCCAGTTTCTCAAAGGGGACTGCAGACACCTAGCATGGTGTGGTTGCACTCACCTCCTCCTGCTTCTTGCTTGGTCACTGTATAAGGCATTTTCTAAATCCTTCTGGGATATAAACTGCCTCAAAGCCCCATAAAAATTTAAGTAGCACTGCTGTATCTATGATCACCTGCTGTGCTTTCAGTCTGACCTCAGCTTTAGGTGTTTTACAGAGCATTTGCTTGAACTGCAGAGTAGATAAAATATATCTGGCTCAATCAATAATTTAGCAATAGGAAGAAATACTGTGCCCTTATTAAATCACCTGGAATGTAATTGGTGTCAGAACCTGATTTGAGGATTAAGGACAAGCTGAGCTTCAAATAAAATAAATACACAACAAGACCTACAGTATGCATTGAGTTCTAAACATTCTTCAATTCCAGGGTTATTATTTTGTGCGGAAATGTGTTTGTGCAGAGATTTGTAAATTTTGCTTAAAGTATTTGAGCCTATGTAACCACTGCAGGATAGGAACTACAGTCATGTGTTGGTTAGGGGTATACTAACTTGTACACAAATCACCAATCTAAAACAGACAAACTAGCTATTGTTTTAAAGTAATGATATTTTTATCAAAGGGGATACATTCCATGTAATAAGCTAATGTTATTGTCTATATCAGTGCTGTACAGTGGTGGTAACCCTTTGAGTTTGGGGAGGCCGGGTCTGCTATTGGGTCTGCAATCAGGCAGTGGTATGAATAAGACTTGAATACCCTGGATCTGGATGCCCCTCAAGGGGGCCCTGGAAGTGGTATGTTCTCAGGTGACCTGCAAAGCATGAAAAATCAAGGGAGGCCCATGATTTTGTAGGGAAGGGGCCGGGGGCCCCTATAGCTACACCACTGGTGCTGTTTCAATTTTTACATTTAAGTAGGCTTGTCATTTGTCATTCTGCAGGTTTGAGGGCCACATTATATTAAAATGATGATGTCATACAATGATGATGTCATACAAAGAAATCGTAAAGCCTTGAGCAGACTTTAGGCCATAAATATATCATGGATGGCCACATCTAGCGCATGGGCCTTTAGTTGAAGAGCTGGAGTCTGTATATGTTCATGCAGATGTTCAGTTAGGTTGTTCCTTATGTGCACCAAACATTAACTGCATCTGTTATGATTGGGACTATTGTTTTGTCCACCTCCATATTTAAAAAATACTGAAAAAAATGAATGTTTAATGCATGTCATGGCTTCATAATTAATAATATATTTATTTGGAATATATGCGTAATATGCTCAATGTATCTATCAACTCAGCTATATCTTCCACATAAACCCTAAAAGGTTTAGGTTATGCAAACTCAGAACTTTGCATTTCTTACCCATGTTCAAGGTGGAGAATGTTCCTTTATATAGCACATACACCTTAAAACTACTTTAGAAGACCGGCTGATGATTATAGAAGTTCTGCTGCAACAGGTATTTATATGCAAACATTGTGACTACATTGTTAACTCAACGGATGAGAGAAGTGTATATGAGTATCAGATGCAGGTACTGTATTTGCAGTCTAGCTGTGTTTATGGTTGAGATAAACAAAACCATATAAATACTTGAAAAGTGGTATAGAAAACCTACATCCCTATAAAAATGACACACTAGCTTCCCTGAAATAGTTGTCGATCAGTTTCTTCCAAAGCAAGTGTTGTAGTTCATAAAGTGTTTGGGTGTAAGTGTTGGCTATAGGTGTTTCTCATGTGCACATAGAGGTAGTTTACAACTGCAAGTGCACACAAAAACCCAAACCCAAGATACTTTCATCAACATGTGCTCTGTACAATTCTTTATTATTGTGCTTGGCACTGCTGCCCGCCTCCTGTTCTAAAATCCCACAGTTATGCCTGTTGACGTGGGGGTACCATGGACCTACTGTCAGACCCACAGTGGCCTCTGTAAACCTCCAGGACAGTAATGCCAAACGTAGTAGGGTACACAGATCACACTGAATAGTGGGCATGAACATTTCCATTAAGCACATCTCCCCCTGGTCACCACAATCACTCTGGAATAATTTGAAACAACATAGTAAATTGCACTAGTGGTTTTCGGTAACCCTTAATGTGGCCTATACTGCTTGCTTCTGTAATATTCTGCACTTGTACATGAAAAACACTCCCTTTCTCCTATTTTCTAATTAGCTGTAATAGAAATTATTGTTGGACAACCTATTAATAAGGCTTAATTTATTTATAGCTATCAGTAGTTCCTCCACATATTGCACTATGCACTTATAATGTGTGGATATTTAGTGATCTTTAAATTAGCCTCTGAATATTCAAATTAGCATCCATACTCCAAATATAAGTTTAATTGACCTGGACATAATAACATTCCATTAGTCTTTAGGGGACATATTATAGTTCCACTGGGTGCAATGCAATGACAAAACATATTCATAATCTCATTCGGGAAACAAAAGTCCTGCATTGTTTTCCTTCCTCGCTTTCAATCCCTGCATGAAAAGGCTCCAGCCTGAAATTAGCAGAAATGATAGCTAGTTAATGTATTACAGTGAGAGCCCTTAGCTTTGGTTTCCATGACTCCGGAGATTGGCTCATTTGTTTTGTAGATGAGTAATTACTACACAATTAGAGTTGGCTAAAAATAAAGGAGCCCTTTGTTCCCGGCTATTCATTAATATTAATAAAAGATCTGTCCAGGCTTCATAGTAAACAAGGAATGCAAAGCGTTTACCCTCTGGCAGAAAGGCTCTAGATTTGGTTACTTGACAGTGAAACGAGCTCCCTGAAGGTTCTTCTTATATTTACCCTGCCATTATTCTGTGGGCAATAGATTTTGGAGAAAACTGTCCCTTCAAGACAAATATGAAATGCAGAGTTTTTACCACTGACATTGGCTACACTGCCATCTGCCCCATCCACCTGTGGCGCACACTTAAGGTTAAATTCAGCCCCAAAAAACACTACTGTGTATGGCATGCCCATCAGCACCTGCTTAAAGTGGAGGTTCACTTTTAAGATAACTTTTAGTATGTTATAGAATGTACTGTTCCTAGCAATTGGTCTTCATTATTAATTCTTTATAGTTTTTGTATTATTTGCCTTCTTCATCTAGATCTTTTCTGCTCTCACGTGGTTGGTCACTGACCCCAGATGTTCTGTGAGATTACAATTTTATTTTTATTGTTACTTTTTATTAACAAAAATACAAAAATTAACTACAAAACTACAAAAATAATAAGAACCTAATGCAAACTATTTCAGAATGTCAATGTCTACATCATACTATAAGTTAATTTCAAGGTGAACAATACCTATAAAAATCAGTTTTATAGTCTGCCACTAGATGGAGCATTCTGTGAAACAGCAGAAAACCTTTTGCTCAAATTCTTGGAAAGTGGCATTGCCACAAAGGCTCAACATATCATTGGAAGTGGCCCTCTCATATCACTTCTCCCTAGATAAATACAAACCCTGATAACAGATTCCATTTATGTCCTGATCAGGTGTGATAGAGGCTATGGCAGGAGAATCCGGGAAGTATTACAGACAGATTGGCTACTACCTTGGCCTCACCATCCCAATAATAAAAAAAAACATTTTTAAAAAAAAATCACAATAAGGAAGTTTTTTTTAGCTGTATATATTTACATATATTTTTTTATTGTATTCTAATGATTTTATATGTAACACCCAGTCTAGACAATATTATATAAATAAATAAAAAAATATATACCAGTATATACAGTATATATATATATATATATATATACACACACACTGTAAATATGTAGGAATACTTTTAATTTTACAGGTCGATCTGATTATTTGGTCCACTGAGTCAGCAGCTTTTATCAGCCTATATATGGCCAGCTTAATTGGTTACTTTAATCAGAATGACAACCTGAGGATGTAGGTATTTTTTATTAGATGTATAGAACCAATGGGAATTATGGATCAGTGTACCAGCCATCCCTTGCTGAAGGGAAACTCTTGCCCTATAAGGACTATATATGTGGCCAGCTTTTGTACAGTGATTAAAGTGATACTATTATGATACAATGTACAGGTTTTTTCAGATAAGGGATCTTTCTGTAATTTGGATCTCCGTAACTTAAATCTGCTAAAAATCATTTAAATGTTGAATAAACCCAATAGGATTGTTTTGCCTCCAATAAGGATGAATTACAGTGCATATCTTAGTTGGGATCAAGTACAAGCTACTGTGTTATTATTACAGAGAAAAAGGAAATAATTTTTTAAAATTAGAATTATTTGCTTATAATGGAGTCTATGGGAGACGGCCTTTCCGTAATTCCGAACTTTCTAGATAACCAGTTTCTGGTTAAGGGATCCCATACCTGTAACATAGTGCAGAAAAATTGATGGGATAAGGTAAACCAAAGCATAAATCAAAAATATAATTTGACCTAAGATTAGTGAGAATAGCAAAAAATCAGAGTAGAATAACAAAGAACATATTGTAAACAAGAATTACATAAAAGATACACTATCATACAATAAATTAGAATGCAAAATTGAGAAATAAAATAGAGCAAATAAATACTTGGAATTGCTAACAGTGCTCCCTTTAGCTCTTTGTCTGTGTATTAGCTTTATGTTCAATTTAGAAACTTCAGGCTTTCATCTCTAAATGCTAGAAACTCCAGCCTTGACACAAACCTATAAATTAACAGTTTGGATATTACTGATGATTTATTTAATCTCCTGTATGATTGTTTTAGGTCCTTCCAAATTATAATAATTCTTTTACTAATGTACATTGATGTTCTTTCCTGCAGTCAAGGATTAATATGTTTTTAATTTGATTTTGCTTTGGTTACAGCTCTGATGAAACATGCTCTGTCTAGAGCAATGCATTTTCCTTCTGTGTATCAGAGTCTTGCTTGTAGCATCGCTCTACTATCTCCTGTGTAGGAAAAAGGTCCAGGCTTCGATTAGAAAATAATGTCAAAACCATTTCTTAATGCACGTTTTTGCTTCAGGCGCTTTTTTTTAAAAAATCCTCATAGTTGCATCTTTTCAAAGCAATCTGTTATTATATTTTATCAGGTAACTGTATTGTTACAAAAGTTATATATGTCTCCATGCCATAATATGCTGTCTGTTTGGGCTTAGGCCGATGCCTGTCAGGCCATACACATGGTGACGGAAGGCAACAGATGTTCAGCATTTATTAACATGATGGCATTTTATAAATACAAATGATTTTGCTTTATTAGTATATGTATCTGTGATAATTTTCAACAGATCAGGGACACACATTTGTACTTGATATCATTACTTTCTACTAGGGACAGCATACCCCTTTTTGATCATTACTTTAACAAATATTGTTTGGCCTGAACATATGATTGCCCCATTTATGTTTTTTGTTATTACTTGCACTAAACAAAGCAAAAACTAACATTAAAAAGAAAAGTGACTTTCTAATTCTGAGTTCATAATGAGCTGTCCACTGAAAAGCCCTCTGTATAATGAGCTGCTCTTTATTATCTCAAAGCCCAAAAAAGGCTTCAGCTTATGGAAGGGAGGGTTTGTTTTGACAGAGGACATCTCTGTTGACAGAGAAGAGCAAGCTTAAAGATCATTAAAGATGGCCACAAATTGATAAATTCCCATATTAGCAGACCAACTTATTTACAGCAGTTCATCCATGGACTCAAAGGAGATCTGACCTTAGCTTCTTTTGTGTTGGTTGGGGACCTGGTGTACTTAGCATACCATGTTGTGTTAGAGGGTAAATATTTACATAACTAGCCTGACATTTTTCTCCCAGCACAGAATTGCTTTTAAACTTTTTTTTGGCTGCAGAATATGACTGTAGTTTGCCTAAGAACCAACCAACAAGACACCCCTCATGCTGACACAAACCATGTGGCAATGCCCCCTACATGTTATACGCAGATTAAGTGGAAAGATAAGCTATTACTATTGTTGCACACCGTGTCTATGTAATAGCTGCTTGCTTTCTTGTGATAGTGACATGTTCATAATAGAATCTAAGGGGTATAATTATCATGCTGTGTAAAAAGTGGAGTGAAGCATTACTGGTGATGTTGTCCAGGGCAACCAATCAGCAATTAGATTTCAACAGTAAGAAAACCAAAGCAAAGCAACTGATTGGCTGCTATGAGCAATGAGCAACATCACCGGAAATGTTTTACTTGACTTTTTACACAGAATGATAAGTTTCTTCTCCTAAGCATTTCTCTTTAAGCCTATTGGTAGCTGTTCAGCTGAGCTACCTATATGTCTGGGCATTATTATGCTTTTACTTTGCCTGCTGCATTTTTTTCACTTCCCATTTGTATTCTGAAGTACTAGAAAAGCCATATACTGCGAGAGCATATTCATTTTTTTTTTTTGTTTAAGTTTGTTTGAGGCAGGAGGGAAATACTTTGTCTGCATGTTGATTGCGTTGTCTGGATTTGCATTACCCACTCAACCCAGGCAGTTTAGACATGAAATGCCACTTATTATATTAAAACAAGAAAGGGGGATGCAAACCAGCCAATGTGCACCCTTCCAAATAGCAGCTAATGGTAGAAATCACAGGAAAGATTCCGTGAGGTCGACATTTGTTTGTTGCTGAGGATCTAATTAGAAACACGAGAGGGAGCTGGATGGCTGCTTTGCTTGGCTAATTAGCGACATACATGAAGACCACTTTGAACTTCAAGGACACAAAGCTATTAGCGCGTACATCAAAAATGGATTAAACCTCTGTGCTTTTATAATGATTAAAGATGAGCCACTCGAGTGGAAATCTTTTTGTAAAGGCTGCGACAAGAGCCCCGTAGTCTGATTGCAGCTTCTCAGAGTGTGACTGTATCCAGGGTGAGTTCGGCCCTCCAGCATTCACTTGGAATGACACCATTAACTTGCGATATGGGGAATGTGATTAGGCAATAAATATTGAACATTGCTGGAGAAAAAATAGCACTGCTCAGCCGGCAAGTTTATTTTGGTACAGGCTACAGCGCAGCCAGGAAATTCGTTAGAGGTGCTTTAACCTAATGCTGAAATGTTAAATGCTGTGTGACAAAAGAGAAACATAGGACTTTCCTGGGCCTGTGTGTAAAATGTCCCCGTTTCTTAATCTTGATAGAAGTAGTTTTTCTTCTTTTGCTGGTAATCAGTTAAATATAATCACACAATCTCTTTTTATTATTGTAGTACAGGTATAGGATCCATTCTCCACAAAGCTCCAAATTACAGGAAGGTCATCTCCCATACAGTTAATTTTAATCAAATAGTTTAACATATTAAAACATTTTTTTTTCTTCTTAGTAATTAACAACAGTACCTTGTACTAAACTATAATTACTCCTTACTGAAGGTTAAATAATCCTTTTTAGTTTATTTTATGTTCACTTGATTCCTTAGTAGATTTAAAGTGTGGATATTCAATTTACAGAAAGACTCCTAGAGCATTCTGGATAAATGGTCCCATACCTGTAGAGCCAAATGGGTTCTTTTAACTGCATGTCTTTTAGAAAACACATTGCAGGAGAAATTGTGATAAATTAGAGACTCTCTGCAAGCCCCACAGATATTTGAATAGACAGGGCTGGTAGGTTAGAAACTGACCACTTTAAATAAGAAGGAAAGGTAAAAACTAAGTAAGCTTTATCAAAAGGTTCAGCCATACATACAGCCATAAGCACTCACAGAAACGCTGCACTCTTCTATCAAAAGAAACAGGATTTCTTGTCTCCTTTTTTGTAAACATGTTGTTCGGGTGTCTGAATTCCTCTCTTAGAAAAATCCTTAATTCCAGTGGCCAGAGTCTGCATAGCTCTCTCCTGCTCCCTCCACCCATAAGAATGCTAAGAACTCCCTCCCCCCTCCCTTAGGATTGTGATCTGAGCTATAAGGGCTAGACTGTAAACAGGAAACTATTTAAAATGGCAGCTGCTGTCTAAAACAAACAGATAAATCTCCTAGGGGTCTTTACTCAGGTATGGTAATGCTTTTTGCAGAAAAAATATATTTTTTTTACGTGGCTCTAATGTGGAAAATCTATTGATAATAAAATGCCAAAATGACTTTCCTTTTCCTTTAGCAGAAACAACCTGACCACATTAGCAGAAACAAAGACTTTAATGATGGAATACAATACAAGTCAGAAATGTAGAAGTTGTATGCAGTGTTTACAGGTTTTTCTTTGTGCATAGTAGAAGGTTCAGATTGGTATCATTGAGCACTAAGGTCAACGTAGGCTTGTAGTGTTCCATGTTGAGTATTAAGAGAATTGTGTAGGAATTCAAATAGGTACGTTTTCTAAAGAAGCAGCTCAAAGATTTCAGTTTGTTTTTCAATTGAGTGGTACAGTTTATAGGTCACAGGTGGAAAAAGTTCTGAAATGATTTATCTTTGTCTCATTTTTGTACAGCACAGGAACCTGACATTTTATCAGGGGTGTGTAGACTTTTTATATCCACTGTATGTATGTTGTGGAAACCCCCATCATTTTTTCACTGGAGAATATACGTATATTGCAACTAGGCCACACCATCAGAAAAGGGGTAAGAGCATTTGGGTAAGAACATAGGGACTATACTGGGTATTTTGTGACTATTATGTTTATTATAACTGTATAACTCTCAGTTATTTTGGGGGATTAAGCATTGTGGCAATATGTTGACATTGTCTTATAAAGCTTCCTCATTGTGCAGCCTCTGTAGTTGCCTTTATGACCCTATAAGCCTGCAGCCAGACAGTGTAGGGATGTGGTGCAGTATGCAGGGCATCTGTAGAGAATCATGCTGATGTTAAGCAAGACTGCACGATCATTTGGTGCTTAATTTACCAAATACCAAAGCACCAATTACTCATTCAGATTAAATGAGCCATTTCACACAAGATGAATGGCTTCTATTTTGTTCTGAAGTAGGGCAGACTAGTTACCTTTATTGTGTATATTCATGCTGTGATCTTTTTAATAACTTATTTGTTGACTATGTCCCTGCCATGAGAATTAGGATCAACACTGATGGCCTTGGCTTGCTGGGTGCTTGACATGATTATATTACCAATGTTCCGGGTGAGACTGCCCATCAGTCTGGGTGACTTATCATTATCATAGTTAACATGCTGCTGTACAGCTGTATTCCAGAAGTCCATTCTTATTTTATCAATACCATTTCAAATTGCATCTATACCTTTCTATAGTTCATTGTATTTTTCTAGTTCCAAAAATGAACTAGTTTCTGGTGATTTTGTGGCTGTTATTATAAACGAGTCTGTTTTTTACACTTTAAATTATTTTTCTTTTCTTGCTCTGAAATAGAGTTCCTACTGACTTGCAGTTCGCTTGTATTTCTGCCCAAGCAAGCAACTAAACATTGCAGAAATGCCCCACAAATTCTATATAATACAGTTAAAACCTGCATAGTCATGGAAAAACATTTAAACCCCCATCATGTATCACAGCCAATGATATGTTTTCATGTTTTAGGACTTATTGATACAACACATTTTTTCACTTGATTGGATTATCGACCACTAATATCTAATATGCAACTATCCAAATGTTGCTAACCACAACTCACAGCCATCTGTGGTATGCTGAGAGTGGCACCAAAACTACTAAAGTCCTTCAGTTTAAAAATAATCATCACACTGGTTGACGAGTTACTAAATATTTTTCTGACTTTGGAGCTTGAATTATATTAGCCCGAAAAGTTAATTTTCTTAGTTTGTGCCTTGTTTTTTGTTTATCACATCCATGCTGCTGTTAGGATGGTCTGTACATGAAATGAACGTAAATTCAGTTGTTGAGGGAGAATAAAGCAGCAGTGAAATAAGAACTTCTGATGTCAGACATAAGCATTATTTCCAAAATATGGGTAATAACTGTACTGTAAAATGTACTAATTATTATACAGTATAAAGACACATGGACATCACCATAATAATAATAATTTTTAAAAAATAATTTTGCCACTCAAGCTTAGTATGCCTTTCTTCTAATGACCTTTTACCAACACAAACCACTCTGGTGGCTCAATTAATATGCGGTTATTATTTTTGGCTGGCAGTGATTTGGCAGTTCTGATGGCTCTTATTGCATTTTATGTTTACAGATCGACAGCTGTGGTTATCAGACTTCTAGTGATTTAAATTTGGTCATGCTTGGCAGCTGTATATCATCTGGCCTATATATCTATGTATACAAATGTATTGCTTGCTAACTGCCAATGTTTTTTTTTGCTGTTCATGTCATCCTTTTAAAAATATACCCCACAAAACAGACTATTTTTAAAATGTTGTTTCATGTAAATAAATCGTCTTCATGATCAATATGTTTGACTTGGATCATCCCATAATGAAACTCTGCCATTTAAACCACCAAACCCCATCTCTCATGCTCTTTTGAAGCTCTGTGCCCACACAAACCAAGGGCACACTTACATGCTGGGTTCTACCAGCCAATGAATGGACAGAGTTGTGACTTTCACTCCCATACCTCTTTCTGTTTTACAGTAGTTACAACCTGCAGTTTTTCCTGTCACACAGAACATCACAAAATGGTGGCACATGGTAAAAAAAGACGTAAAACAGGAAATTTATAAAACTGCACATTTGATAAGATTTTTACACATAATGGGATGTAAATGAGCTGTTGGTTTGGTTTTCTTTCAGAACATTGTGCTTATTTCACAGGATTTTGTCTCTTGTTTTCTGGTCTAGCTAAATTTAAATACATCTGTGATTTCCTAACATGTTTGTTGGAAGTGCTAGTTGAATTTCAGTTTCGTGCAGAACTGACAAATCCTCTGGTACAAGTAGATTGGATGTGTCTGTTAAAAACAAAACAAAAAAACTAAAAAAAGCTGTAACAAAATGAGTTTGATCAAAAGAAATGACATGTAATTCTGCTGTGGAACACGCCAACCAAACCTAGCAAGAAAACAATGACAAAATCCTATTTATTTTAGTGGGATTAGCAATCTTGCAATATAGTTGAGAGGAAATTGCAGGCAAAATTATAGGGGAATATATAAAAAAAGACAGTGTTAGTTTTACTCACAAAATTTTTGTGCATACCACAATTTGTTGTGTGTGCTGGCTTCAAAATGTGTACATGTGCACGAGCGCACAGCTTGGGGGGAACATTGCTTTCCACCGGAGATAGCATCTTTAGATATTTAATTAGAAAAAGTAAGTACATGCTTTAGAAGGAAGGAAAGGAAAAAACACAGTGTGCATATTTGCACTGAAGATTGGTTACTTAATGAGAATTTTTATTATTGTGTTGACTGAGCAGGAGGTGCTCAGCTTTTTGTCTTCTCTGGGGTGGCAAGCTGAAACTTCTAGTGCTTCAGGCAAATGCTTGATGGTGGTAACAGTAATAGGAACATACTGTAGGGTTTGGGACAAGTGTTATGGCAGTCTCCGGCAGCCAAGCAATTCAAAAAGTAAATAATTATACCTTTTTGTTTGGAAAAGAGTTAATGGCAGTAGAACATGCATTACTGGGCAGAATTCAACCTGTTTTTTGATGTATAAACTATATTAAGTGCTCTGTGCAAGGATTCATTAGGACTAAGCGCTATGAAAAATAATGGAAAAACTTTTTTTGTTTAAATAGCCCCACTGCTAAAAAAATGAAGCTTGCCACTTGCCCACTTTATTTATGTCAGATGGTGTTGGCATAGACTGGCTGTTTTTATTTATGCAAAGGACAGACTGTATGGCCTACTAGACCCCCTGCATTGGGGGGAGTAAGAGCAGTTGTGGTTATGTCACTGTCAATACAATTCTCATAGAACAACACAAAGCACTGGCTGCAAATTCACCCTCATTTTTGCAAACTGTATAATGTCTATTTTGTATTAAGGTCCAGGAAGGAGATGCAGCAACATATATCCAATGTTCTCACTAATAATGGGCACTTCTGACTCATTAGGCTTTCTCTTACATACAATAATCTCTGAGACCCTTTGACCTCACATGGCCTAGATATCCCTTGAGCTTCTTAACCTAAATGGCAGAGGGGTGTTTTTAATCTATGATAAACACTGAGAAACAGGTTTATTGAAATTTGAACTGGAGAAATTGGAGTGATTTCCAGCAAACTTACATTTTCTTAACTGTTGAGAAACTTTGCAAGAAGGTCATAAAATGTTTTAACAATTTGGTACGTTATCAAATGTGCCATTAAGTTAGGTATGATTTGTGTGCTTCAAGCAGTTGAAGTAAATTTTTCTCACTGTGAGCAAATATGAGCTAGTAGCTATTACTGAACCTGGACTGGTATTATGTGTAGGGATGCCTCTTTACTGGAAAATGACTAGCTGAAACTGGGGTTGGTATTCCAAGTTTACCAGCAATGTACTCTTCCTCAAATTGGCCCTAGTGCACACTAGTATTCTTATTTCAGCAGCTGCTCTCCAGCCCGATAGACCCACCTGCTAACCCATCTACCAAATCTCTGACCTTTCCAATCCTTGCCCCCAAGTCTGGCCAATAAAACATTTAGAAAAAGTGTAAACCCTAATTTTGTGTTTCTGTCTGAACCCTGTTTGTGCTTGTGTTTATCTATCTGAACCCCCAGTTGTGTGTGTGCATCTATCTGAACCCTATATGTGTGTCTATCTGAAGCCTAGGTGTGTGTGTGTAGAGCTGTAGAATTGGGCTGAATTATCAAAGAAATGATTTGATATATTTTGCATTCTCTAAGATAAGTGCAACATGATGATACATTACCCCTTTAGAATATACCAGTATCCTATGCTTATAGAATGTACGATTTTATTTTTCATTTTGGATATTTTTGGGTCACACACTGCTGTCATTAACACTGCTATGTTTTGCAAAGTTTACTGAAATGAAGTTTGCCTGATAATAAGGAGCAGTGGAATGGATGGCAAGGGCTGGCGGCCTTCTTCTTTTAGAAATTCCGTTGTTGCCTTAAATTTCTTGCAGGTTTTTTTTTTCTTTTGAGCAAACTTTGACCCTGAGTCCCAATGCAGAACCCACAGTGATACAGTCAATATGTCTCTAGGAATCCCAGATTATGGTTTCTATACCACGCCCGGTGACCAACGGGCTACGTTATCGTTTGCGGATTATGGTTCCATGGGGCCTCGAACGGCTCAGATGCTTCGTAGTGAGCATGCTGCTTCGGCAAGTAATTCCCCCCTCCATCACCTTCCCAGCCCGGATCAGTTTAAGAGCCCAGGTTTGTACAGAGTTTTATTTTTTGGGGTATGGGAGATGAGCAGCTATTCACATGGGATAATGCAACATGAAACTAGGGCCTGCATGCTATTCATGTACTGAAAATCCACTGTCTGCTTTGCATTGTAAGATTTACATGGAGAAAACAGTAACAAAGCTTCATGTTACACATGCATGTAGCTTAAAGATGCATCAGCTATTTATTATAAACAGTGTTTGTAATGACATAACAACCAAAATACTTCTTTCACCACTAGGGCGTTAAACAGTTTAATAATATTACTATTTAATAATACTTCAAGTTTGTATATTTAAAGTTTTTGACCAAGCTGCCCTGACTCTGGGTACATTTACTAATCTTGTATAATTCTAGGTTCTGACTATGGCTTCTTTTGGGGGCTGGTCATTATACTGGAACTTCAACATATAAAAATGAAAGAACATATAAACTGGGCTGTTATAATAGACAGTCATTTAAATACATACTAAATAAATTGTTAAGTGCAGTTGTCAATAGCAACCAATCAGTAATACATTCTGAAAGGCTACTACTACTACTACTTATCTGCCGGCTGTCCAGTTTTATGTGGGATAATCTTTAAAAAAAAGTGAAGGGCTTTTACACTCCTTTTTACACCATTTTTCAGGCCTAAACCTTTTTACACAGCTTCATAAATAGACCCTCTAGGTGTACCAGTTTCCCCTTATTTCACTGAGAAACACAACCTTCCAACCACAAAATGAGATTACACAAAATAGCTGCAAACTCATATAGTATATGGCAAAATACTGTTTCTCATGGAAGCTATATGAAATCTGGGAATCAGATTAGTTCCCCAGGAACTGATTTGGAACCGGTTATGCACCTCGATTTCATACATTTTTTTGTAGAAGTAAAGGAGAATGACTCTATACAGCTTGGGACATATTTTGGTTTTCCATTGTTAAAGTCTCCCAAGCGTTAAGAACCTTGTATAGATTTTTACGAAATTTTTATAAGTGTTGTTTTAAAGGATTGGACTTTCTTTACATAAAAACAGTGGTTTCTCAGGATTCTAAAAGCTTTTCCTCAAATTTATAGTTCTTTCCATTTTTGTAACAGTGTTGACTGAGTATCTGTAAAACATCTATTTTCTGCCTCCTACAGGTAGTTTCTCAACCCTTTATTTGTTCGGTGAACATGTAGAACCGAACATCTTCCGCTCCCTTGGAAATGTAGGCCATAATAAAGCAGTAGGATATTTGCCCCAGACATGTATCGTCAGCTCTGTGACAAGTGCAAATGAATGCAGCACCCTATGGAGGAGATTTACTGATCCACGAATCCGAATCCCGAAAGGGAAAAATTCGGATTGGAGACGAAAATTTTGCCGTCTTTCCGTCGCCGTCTGGATTTTTCGTATTTGTCGCGACTTTATCGTATTTTGCACGACTATTTCGTCGCTGTTGCAATTTTTTTGTATTGAGTGATTGTAAACGGCGGAAAAACCAATCCGATTTTTTCGCGACGGCAGCGAAAAGTTGCGGAACATACGAAAAAGTCGCAAAAATAACGCTCATTACAAAAAAACGCATTCGGACGCCTTTGGATCGTTCGTGGATTAGTAAATCTCCCCCTATGAGTATTTGATAAACTCAGCTGATTTTTCTGTGTTATCACTTATTTTTAATGAAGTTCCCCATTTAATTCCTGGACTGACATTTTATGCTTTCATACTTTTGCTGCATACAGTCTTTCCAACATGATTGGTATATGTATTTCATATGTATCTTTACCAGCAGAAAAGTTATTGGTAATACAGTAGTGTATAGTGTGTATACTGTGTGTATATATATATATATATATATATATATATATATATATAATTACTTTGTACATCCCTGTCGTAAAACACATAAGCAAAATTCATTATATTGAGTGCTGATATATATTTAACCACATTACGAGAGTGTAATAGCTTGCTATGCTTCTCATTGTAAGTAAACCACATAGAATTGAATAAATCTAAGAAGAACCAGGGATTTTCCAGGAAGGTCCCCATTTTGTAAAAATTACAATCTCATATGATTAAACAGCCATTACTCGTTTGTGAAAGATTCCCTTTTAGTAGTAGTGAACCTATTTGTGGAAACACCTGCAGACTAAACCCTTTCTGGCTTGTGCAGTTACAAAATGCAAATCTACTCCAGTTCACTAACCCATAGTACAGCAAGTTATAGTTTGTTGTGTCTGCTACAGATAGAAAAATGAAGCACATTGCATTTAGCTTCAGTTGCTTTTATATGTATAAGTGGAATGTCATGGCAAGGGATTTGCTGTTGTTGGACACGTGACCTGTAAAAAAGTTCAAACATTTGACTTATTATTTGTAATAATATTACCTTATTATTGACTTATTCAGACCTGATTTAGTAAAAACACCACTCCTTCATTCCATTGTCATTGCTTTTTTGACTCTTGAGCTACACCATTCACTGTTTTTTCCATTCTCTATACTTCTTTTTCCAATTGTTATTAAGTTAATTTAAATGGAAGATAACATCAGTTGAGGAAGATTGCTTATCAGAAATGGAGAGAAATGTCCAACAATAAAAAAACAAACAAAATCTAATTAACTGTTTTTCATAATCATCATCACCTTCATTTATCTGTAATTCTTTGTTTGCATACAATCTTGTTTTATTTTTTTTAAAAAGTCAGCTCAAATGAATGGTGGGCATTTGTTTCTAGTGTAGCGTCACATATTCCTTCCCTTTCCTTGATAAAGGGGGTGGCAGCTGTAGCAATGGTGTAACTGGCACTACCTTATTTTTAAGCAGAATGAGTGTTTAAACCCACCCTGTAGTAGGTGAAAGATATAGTTGTAGTTGTGGACAGAGACCAGGCAGCACTGGGCAGCAGTTGCACACTTTTCAGCCACCCTGTGGGTCCATTTATTCAGGGCAATCACCTTTGGCTTCCTTGTAGTGCTGGGAGGTAACATTTTAATAATGAAACGTAATAGACTTATCTTGTTTCTTAGATTATTGGTATTGGAGATTCATAGCAGCTAAGTAAAATACCTATTGCTCAACCAGCATTTTCCTTGGTTGCTGACATTAAGACTAATAGGAAGTGGAATTTGGTGGCAACTCTGTTCTTCGCCCATATTTGTCTTTTAAGTAGGGAGATGAAGCAAACGTTTTCTTTACACTTCGTATGCTTGTCCCACCCCAGTTGGTTGGCCTTAATTTTCAACATATATCATACTTTCCTTTTATGTATTTTCCCCAGGACTCTCATTATCAAAACAATACCTTCATAACTATAAATCCAAAACACCAGACTTGACTTTCTCAGTGCTTCTTCCTAGGGATATAATTCTGAATTTCACATTTCACTTCATAAAAGTATTCATCTAATCCTTAGAACATTGTTTAGAACTGAATTTAACATATTAATTTTGCATTAACAGAAGTAATACATTTAGTATGTAAATCAATTCCTTTGTAGTTTGCATGGGATGTGAATGCTGTCTTTACAAGCCAAAAATTTGCCAAAAGTTAAAAAAAATGTTCAGACATTTACACTGCATGAAAATAATAAAGGGCTGGAAACCAACATCTGCCTATGTTATTGGTAGTTTCTGTCGGTTTGGCACCAATGATATCCTATAGCAGTAAGGCATTGAATGGTTGCTGTTTTTCCCCAGGCTTTTTTGGTGGTAGTGTGGGCTGATGTTTTCATTCAGTACTTGCTCTTGTTCCGCATGGCCTTGATTGAACGTTAGAAATTGGAAGCAGGCCGTATTTTTCTAGTGTTTTTGTCTTTTTAGTTTTTTTTTTCTGTATATTGGTTCTGCATGCTGTGCCTCCACTCTCATACCTGGCTTTATTCTCTGCATAGCAGTCTTGAATAGCTACAGTGCTCAACCGAACTATGGCGCACCCGCTTCCCCGGCAGGCGCCAACCCAGCTCGTCCAGGAGGATTCCCAGGGGCAAATAGCCCAGGCCCAGTTGCTGACCTTTATGGAACTGCCAGCCAGGACTCCGGTGTGGGTAACTACATTAGTGCAGCAAGTCCACAACCAGGCTCTGGCTTTAGCCATGGAATTGCCGTAAGTACCATATATATTTTTTATATTGTTATATTCTTGATGTCACTTGGGGAAACTAGCATAGCTTTGATTTCTACTTTTAAAACAATGATTATAAGCCATAAATCAAAGAATAAGCTAAGCTACTAAAATTATGGACATACAAATTCCTAAAGGGTCCTTCATGGCTCAGATACTGGCATAAACACTCAACTACTGGTCAGGCACCTTTGAGCAGCAACTCTGTATGGTTCAAAGTTAAACTCGATGCAAGGGGCTACCAAGTGTGGATGTTCATTTTTCATCCAGCCTTGTATTGAAGTTTGCTATTAACCCATTCACTCCTTGGGCACTGTGGAGGTTACATACATGATTGTTCATTATGTGGCTCACTTAGCCTATTGACACACAGCCCTGCCATTTTATTCAAGCTAATAGACCTGTTTCAAAACTGCACACTCCAGTGCTCAAGCTGTCTCTTGAATTATCAAAGTAATAGAAAGCTATTGGCTGATATCTGCTCATCCGTTAAGGGCAAGATAAGCATCCTTCTCCTAATACTTTGGAAGTAAACCAAGGTGAGCAACCTATATCATTCACCCTGAACTGATGACTTGAGGGAATTATTCTTAACTCATGTCATATCAAATCCCATTGAGTATATCCCATCCATCGCCAAAGCCCTACTATGTATCGCATGACCAGTCGTTAATCCATACTAACATCAGTGAACATTCTGCTGACTCTGTATATGTCTGGTGCACAATAAATGACTGCAGATATGTTTATCTTCACTGTGGCTTTCAGATATAGATTTTGCTAGCTGAACTTTTGAGAAGTGTTCTTTGCCCATTTGAGAGTGAAAACCACACATCGTTATTTTGATACAATTCAGCACAGCTCTTCACCCAGTCCATGAATGATTTCATTCTGGCCCTCAACTAAAGAGTCTTCTAATGTGAGACACCTAATGCCTTCCGCATACTACATACTAAAGTCAGTGTTGCAAAGCACTGCTTAATAAGAACGAGCCTTTCTGCTATGCAATGCGAGTGAATGCTAGTTATTAGCATGCATTTCCATGATACTTTGTGAAACTAAAAAGCCTGAAATGGGTAAATGTTTAAGATTTCAAGGTTACTAACACTTTTATAGTTTGTATAGCCAATGGAAAAAATGCATTTTCTTGTTATTACTGTGCTACAGTGATTTAGAAATCTGGATGGAAGTTTTCTTAACCAATTTTGCATGCTATTGATTCTCTAAAAGTTGTGTATTTGCTGTGTGATGGCATGAATGTGTTCTTGTCTTCAAGGCTGCCAATCATAACACCCAATAAAGAAAATATTTTGCTGCAAGAAGACTTTTTTTTGTGCCCCCACCTGTGGTGTGAGCACACACCATGTTTTTAGAGTAGATGAACCATGTTCAAGGTGTGCACAACTGAACCACAAGTGGACTTAGTAATGCAACACAATATTATGGCACCTATAGGCACTTATGTTGGCAAGGCCTCAGTCCATAACAATTCTAAAATGAAACAGCCTCTGATGTTATGTTGGTTATAATACATTTTTAAAGCATCAATATATATTTATTTATATATATATATATACTTCAATCTAACCATATTTGGGCAAAATGTATTATATTACCAACATATCTGGGGACTATTTCAGAGTTTAATTCCCTGTGGAACAAGGTTTAATTCATGGCACAGACCATCCTTATAAAGCAGAAGCTGCATTTGAATCCTAATATACCCACCATAACTATGCGGCACGCCAGCCCTGTAAACCTATTATAACTGTGTTGTTGTCTTAGTAGGTTTTTACTTTATCCCCTTTCCTAATACCATTTCATTGCCTAACCTCACTGAACCTAGCTGAACCCCTTTATGTGGCTTTTATGTCAACACAGTAACTTCTAATGCTATCAAATGCAGGCCATGGTCATTGATTAACAATACAAGAGTGAGCTACCCTCTCTCATTCTGGCACATTTGTCCCATTACCAACTCAATATGCCCCAATGCTCCTCAAATCTTCATTCTTTGATCTCTAAGACATAATAAATACATTTTTCAGCTTGCGGCTTGGCTATGCTAATATTCTTCTGCAGTGTCTCTCCTATGTACAGAGTACAGATTGGCAGCCTCTGTTAGTAATCTCTGGTCATAACATGGCTTGATCTGTAATCCAAAATATCCAGAACTAGAATAATTCAAGCAATTGTCATTTATAGCTAGAATCTATTTGCTGGGCTGACCTTAAAGGGATAGTTAAAGTTGTGATATAACAAATTGTGGATATTTATTTATTAAAGACAAAAAATACACATTCATGCCAGCATCACAAGCAGGAGAAATTCTCATTTATTTCTCCACAATAAAAACTGTATCTAGAGCAACTGCAGAATTCATACTGACAAACTTACAAATTGTACAATTTTAGGGCCCTTTGATTGCAACGGCTTTTACAAATGGATACCATTGAAACGTTTCAGATGGTTGGTTGCCATCTCACTTTGAGGTATTCTAATATTATTGTATTTAATGAACATATATATATATTTTTATATTTACATCATTTGCCTCCTTGATTGTTGTATTTGTTCTGTTTTATCATCCCATTTTTAACCCTCTGGTGCCTAACAAATATTAAACATTTTAGCTTGCATCTGTGCGCTTTTGGCTTATGGTATGAATGCTGCTGTTCAGTCCATGCCTCCATAGAGGAGGTTGCAGCAAGCTGATGAACAGGGCATTGTACTTTTCTCTTATGTGTTATGCAGGTACCTTGGAGTCTCAGTTGGTTGTTAAAGGAACAGTGATACCAAAAAAAGGTTATCACCAGTAATTAAAATATAATGTGCTGTTGCCATGCACATTTGCTTCAAAAAATTTGCCAGTTTTATAAATAAGCTGCTGCGAGCCATGGAGGCAGCGATTCAACCTGGAAAAAAGGAGAAAAGGTTACACAGCAGATAACAGATAAACTATGTTGAATACAATGGCTTACCCCATGGCTACACATCAGCTTGTTTACATAAACTATTTTATGTAACTGAACTGGTAAACACCACCTTTACCAGTGCAGGGCAACAGTTTATTATATTGGAATTACATTAAAACACTTTAATTTTCTGGTGTTTCTATTCCTTTAAAGCAACCAGACAAAACAATGCTAGCCTATAGGGGATGTTTGGTAAATGTGGTTTCATTTTCTCCCTTCACAGTTAGCAAAATAGCATTTAGGGACACACTAGGACCATAAAGCATTAAGGGAATAATTATTACCTGGTGTGATCATCTGAATGGGTTTTTAAGACATCTATTCTCTGTTTTTTTAAAGGTGAATGAACTATATTTTCTTTTCCAGTTATTTGTTGACATGTTTTCCTTAAAGTTTGGCATTTTAGGAACCTTTGCGCCACATTACTTAAGCTGTGCAGCCTTTTAATGATGTGCCAAAGTTTACGGAAAGGCAAAGACATAATTGAATCTAGGGATATACGTGTTAAAGAAAAATCATTACTGGTTCTTAATAAACACTGTTCTTTGCTAAACAAAAGCTGACAGCTTAGTTTCAATGTGCACTGAATGCCACAATGCATAATTAAGCAATGTGCCAATACTGCAGTTGAAATATGACATTTTTCCACTAATAACTATGGAACAATTATGCAAAATTAAAAAATTTCAGACTAAACAAATCCAATTAAAGGCATCACCTTAGCTCACTAAATTAGGATTGTTGCCAGTTTCCTGCCCTTTTTAGCTCATCTCGTGTTAATTATGTGTATTTTTCTTTCCTTTTTGATGTTTTCTACTGTGTAGACAAAATAAGCTTTATTCTGCTGTTTCTCTTAGGGTTTCGTATATTAATGGGAAAGGATCACTGAGAAATTAGTGTTTCTCTGGATATTTCATCAGCTCTAAATCAGCTACTCACCCAGAACATAATAGGGTTTCTTACACTTTATGGCAGATATAGATTTAAAACACTTGAAATAATGGAAGTAGAACACAAATACCTTCAGAGGGTATACAGAAATGTCATAACATTACAGACTAATGCCCCAAGACATGTGCCCTGGGTATCCATAGGTAGTTTTGCTACTGAGCACAGGGCTTGTGACTGCAACCAGGCCCTGTTGCTTATGGGAAACCAAAAAGGTAATATAGTATTTAATTTTAGAAAGCATTTCACAATGCTGTTTGCTGTATATTGGTTGCTAAAATGGTGGAAATCGAAACTGATCGTCACTGGGGGTAAATACACCACACATGGCAGGAGAAATTTGTGCCACACTCCCTTAACAATTTTCTAAATGGTTATAGGGCTCCTCCCCTGTTTAGGCACTTTTAGAATCCCAAAACTTCTTCACTTCCACTTTCCCCTCTAAGAGTCCAACTTTTCTACCAATTCTGTTTTGATCTTTTTCTCATTCTCCTGTCTTTTTTATCCTTTTTCTCCTCTTTCACTATTCTCATTTCTTTCCTACTTCCTACCCCTTTCTGCTCATGTACTTTCTCTCCTATACTGGTTTTATCTCTTTCCACTACCTCGTTTATTCCACTCTCTGCCCTCCCGTAATGTACTCTCCTTCAGCTCTCACCTTTCCCTCCTCTACGTCTTACCCTGTACCAATTTCTTTACTTTTACTTTAATTAATGCTATTCTTTCTTTCTCCATACTCCTCTGAATTCTGCCTCTTCTCAAGCCTCATTTTTACTTGCAGTTCCCATCCAAAGTACCCTTTTTATCTTGTTCCTTCAATTATTTCCTTTCTTAATTCTTCTAGTTTTTCAATTCCCCGTTACTTAACCCATCTTTTTCTTTTCTGCCTTCCTCTTTAGCTTTCATCCTGTTCTTTTCTCCTTGTCCCCCTGCACAATTTTGCCAGTTTCTGTGAGTTATAGTTGGATGACTAAAGGCTAGACATCCTTGATTTATATTTTTAGTTGAGTTTTCTAAATTTCCTACATAACTTGGGGGCTAACTCAGAACATGAATAAACTATTTCTTTGGAACTAATAAAATACAAATTGACTTTAAATGAAAATTCTGGAATATTTCCCTGAGAATCAGTTAATGTAGCTGTGGCCTAGATATCCTTCATAGGTACCATATTTTCTTTTTAAAAGTACCATGGAATATATCTTTTTTTATGAGGATGATAAGAAAGTGCCTGTTAATGCATTTTAGTGCATGAACAATCCCAATCTGGCAATTCTCCGTTCTCTATGGGCTACTCACATAACGCTGGAGAATATAGGT
Organism: Xenopus tropicalis; assembly: GCF_000004195.4. Lineage (NCBI taxonomy): Eukaryota > Metazoa > Chordata > Amphibia > Anura > Pipidae > Xenopus > Xenopus tropicalis. The sequence goes on along the minus strand of NC_030678.2, from coordinate 104,006,031 downwards.
CCCACACTTTTCACTAATATTGAGTGTGTTTGTACTTATCAGTCTTGTGTGATTAAAGATGACTTTTCCCCTAATAAAACACATATCTGGAATAACTTTCTTAGTAGATTAAGTCATCTAGACTCTTTATTCTGTTTATTGCCCTTCTCTGAACTTTCAAGTTTCAAGTGGCCAGACATGTAATGAATAAATATGATAAAGAGAGATTTATACTGTATAGAGGCTCACATCAGACTGCTACTGTTTTAGCACATACAGTTATGTGAAAAAGTACACCCAATGTAAAAATATATACAGTATTTAACATACATGCACATGTCATATTTTATCTTTATTCAAACACAATATAAAGAGACAATGATAATTTTACTCTCCAATCTTGTATTTGAAAAAACAAACAAACCCAGATATGCAATTTCTTCTGTGGAAAAAGTAAGAACAACATTGGATCTAATACCTGTTGTTGTCCCTTTTAGGAGAAGCAACCTAAAGTAATTTTGAACTTTTCCCACTCCTTCAATGCAAAATTTTTAGCTGTGCAATGTTTGGGTTTCTTGCATACAAAACCTGTTTCAGAGTACCCCACGATGGGATTTAAATCCACCAATTTCTTTTTTTGGAGCCATTCCTTAGTGGATTATTGTCACGTTGCAGGGTCCACTTTTTTTAAACCAAGCCCAACCACGTGTTATAGTTGGTATCATATTTCTTCTGGTATTCTGGGCAACCAACTCTGTCTTTAGCTTGTCTGTCGAAAGCACAGCAAAGGGTTCCTCCTGGTATACCTCAACAAAGTGTTAATGATACATGATATTTTGTTAGACCACGTTTATATAATAATACTTTTGACATAAAGGAAAAATAAATTACATCTTCATTATCAAGTCAAAAACTGCCAATAATTCATTTTCTACTTGTTATTTGGGTTTTTTTGTTATTTCTTGTCAAACAAATGCATCTTAGCTCTGCATCATCTACTCACTCATTTAAAACACATATCCTGTTATACACTTTCAGACCTTTCCATTGCCCACCCATCATATTCTCCCCCCGCACTGACAGAAGCTACTTAATATTTTTCAGAGTAGCTGAAATTCTGTGCTTATTTTAAATAATGTTTCTGTCATCCATTCATCTGTCCAACATAGTTTCTTATCATCATTTTTAATGATGAAGCAGTTACCATTCTCTCTATCCCTTATTCTACAATACCTCTTTTTGATTCGGTACTCTTACATCATATCACCTTGTTTTCAACTTTTGAAACATTCTTATTACTTTGAACTGCATTTTTAGCACAACTTATACCTTCTGGAATGAAATTTGAATCTTAGAAGTTACCCATGAAGCCATTTTCAATTACAACAATGTTATATCTCTTAAAGGAGAAGGAAAGGCTAAGTCACTTGGGGGTGCCAAAATGTAAGTCACCCCCAAGTGACTTTAATCGCTTACCTTGTACCCCAGGCTGGTGCTCCTGTTAGGAGAAAACAGCACCAGCCCGGTGTACCTGCAGCGGATCGCTTCCTCCTTCCTGCTTCGTTTTGCTGGGATGCCACGTTAGTGAAAAGCCGACTTCTCTGTTAAAGTTCAGCTTTTCACTCTACTGCACATGCGCAAGCGAGTGATCGAACAGGAAGGAGGAAGCGCTGCTGTTACCCCGGGCTGGTGCTGTTCTCTCCGAACAGGGGCACCAGCCCAGGGTACAAGGTAGGCGACATTTTGGCACCCCCAAGTGACTTTGCCTTTCCTTCTCCTTTAATACCAAATGATCCTTTTATGCCCCCCGACCATTTTACATTTTAATTCCTAGCTCACACTTCCATTCAGGGCCAATCAGGGCTATACTTCTGACTTAGTTAGCAGAGGCAGGCTGTCCAGGTTCCCTTCTTGCTGCATCTATTGGTCCAGCTAGTCTTCAAGTCATTCTTTAGCCAGGTAAGTTTGTTGGGACGTTGATACTTTAGAGAGGACTTTTACACTTCAATATTTGGAATTAGTACCCTATAACTAGGTCTTCTCTTCCTTGTATTTCCGTGTGTCTATTTAACACATTTGTTCCCTACCATTAAGTACAGCTTTTTGGAATATGCTGGAGCCCTGAAAATATCACACTTTGAATACACTAATGTTTTCAACACTGGTATGGAATGTATACTTATGCTATATGACTTATTAAAGATTAACTATATGGTAAATCAGCATCATCAAAGTAATTATTTGTGAATAGAACACAAGGTTTTGGGGTACAATAGAATACCTCTTTCCCATCACGTTAAATTAACTGTGTAAGGCATCCAACAATATTTCAAAGCTGTGGACGTTATTTCCTTGAGCAGCAATTAAATTACCTTCTCATCACCCTGGGTGATTGAAGGAGATGATTTCTAATGTTGTTTATCGGCTAATTCCAAAGGTGTTCTGCAGTGGGGAATAACCAGCGTATTATGTTAAATGGCTGTTATCACCTCAGTTTTCCTGTATTCTCTCAACAATACACCGCACAAATATAAAATGCATTTGTTCATAAAGCTACTAGCTGCAGTGTGTGATGGTTGGAGGGCACTGTTTAATGATTTCTTTACTGAAAAATAAAGAAATAAACACAGTCTTTATTCAACATATACTGTATATCCTTTGTAAATATGCACCGAATCCAGGATTTGGCCTCTTTCGGCAGAATTCGGATCCTTTACAAAGAATTTGGGGGTTCAGCAGAATCCAAAATAGTGGATTGGTCCATCCCTAATTTACTGTTACACTAATATTTATTAATTTGCACTGTCTCCCTTCATTGCAGCTGTTTGGATCTGCATATACATTATAGGGCATATTTGTTATGCTGTATAAAATGAATTTGCCGGTAAAAAGCTGTGTAAAATAAACTGAAAAGATCGACGTTCGAACGTCAGATTTTATTCCGTTATTTCTTGTAAGTTTTGGCGGGAGAAAAAAACGCGTAAACCAATTACGCTGATTTTACTCTGGTTTGTACACAACAAATCCTGGCCATGTGTGATGAATTGTTTCTCCGTTTTTTACACAGCATAATAAATATGTCCCTTTATGTACTGACTTTTTTTTTCTTAAAGGCAAAGTAAACTTTTGAATTAATTCTCTAAGGCAAGTGTAAGCTACCAATAGCTTTATATATGTTGTTTACCTATAAACAAATATTTGCCAAGAAGTTCTTTAGAAACCACCATCAACAGACTGTAGGCCTTTTACATTTTGTGATTATTTGATGTTTTTCAGTCCCTTTTACTATAGGAACTTACAATTCTGTGGCAGGTTATGAAAGATGAGCTAATCTAATTTAAGATTGTTTTTTGTCTCTGCGGTCCTATCAGCAGCTACTACATGCTCACTGATGACCCCAACCAGAGATCTAAAACCCCCATTTCATAAAGGAAATAGTAATTACTATGAAAGTCCCTTAAGGATATTCATTCGATATTTAAAAGTAAAGCCTTTGTCTGCTATCATGTTTATCCACATTGCAGTGTACATTGCAAACAAATTCAAAAGCTACATTGTAAAATCCTGAAAGGCTTAGGGTGGAAAAAGACAGCACTTCAGCTAAAACCTTTACAAAATGGACTACAAATTGATCCAAAAATAGGGAAATTAAACCCACAGCTTGTTAGCTACCTCACAGGTCACCTTAGCACTTTTTTTCATTACAAAACAGCAAGACTTCTGCTCTTTTCCTTTATTCTCAGAAGATATTCTTTTTTTGTACCAGTAATGCCTTATGGAAAGAAACATCATTAAATCTTTCTGTAATAATTTACATTGTGATCACAATACATCTAGGGCTACTCACACATCAGTAAAATAACCACCATGTATGTAATTACTTTGATTTCTTATCTTCTTTATCTTCCTTAAAGGGCAAGAAAATTCTAAATAATATGGGGGAGCTATCTTGTAGCTCACCCCCATGTGATCCAAGACACTGATTTTTTTCATACAGTCTGATTGTCTGTTTTTTGAAAAATACCTTTGTCCTGTTGGCACCATACCAGCAGGTCAGGTGCTGAGAGAAGTAGTTGTCCTGGACAGCGTGTAATTCTAAGGTGGTAGCACATGCATGCTTCAGGAGGACACCCAGTTCTTTCAACACCTGATAGAGCAGGCAAGAGAACACTACAGGACAAAAGCATTTTTCAAAGAACAGGAGAACAGACTTTAGGAACAAATTCAGTAACTTGGATGACATGGAGATGAGCTACAACATAACCAATACCATTTACATTTTCCTTATTCTTTATTTCTTCTTCATCAGAATTTCCTGAAAGTCATACATTTCTTTCTATGATTACTTTGTTTGTGCAGGACTTTTATATTTATCCAAATTGAACTTTTAATGCCATTGATTTCCCTACTCTGACACAGGTGTGAAGCATTTTTTCATTGGCAGTCTAATTTGTAAAGATAAACAACTGATCACTGTGGTATTCTGCTTACAATGTGGACCCAGTGTAAATACCTGTGTGTTTTACCTATAACAACTCTCTCTGACCTAGTGTTCAACCAATGTATAAGCCCTTTCTCCTAGTACATGTGCCATATTTATCATATTAATGACCATTCCCTGCTACATTTTATTACCTGCCTGCTCATAGATGATAATATGATTTGTGATCCTGCATAAAACCATGAATACTCTCTATAATAAATGTATTCTTATAATGTAATTATAAATAGAATCTTAGAGTCACTTATGGTAGTTTCAGACTAAAAGCTTTTTGGCCCTGGTAATGCCATCTTTTTGTATTTTTGCATGATACAATCGTTTTGGACACATAGATTTCTGGCACGAGCAATGCAAAGGTATCTTATACTATTATAACTAAAATATCACTAGCAAACATAATATCCTTTGCTCTCTTTGATGGAATTAATCAGGCCCCCTGCTTCTTGGCTTTTTAAGGAAGGATAATGTCCACCACACAAGTGGTAGGCCAATTTGGGATGATCAAAACGTCTGACCCTAGGACAAGGATCATCTCACCTGATCTATGAATACAAATAGGTTGTAGATTGCACTCTCAGCCCTTTGCAGTACTTGACCAAAAAGTTGTTCCAGCCTGCCTGATTAATATTTAATTTTTAAATAGACTGCTGAATATTGCAAACAACTGTGATCAAAAAAACACTGGAGTAGTACGGAATGCTGCTTCTTGTTGAGGAATCAACGTTAGTATCTTAAGATCTACAGCTAATGCCGAAAAACATTCCCCAAATGAGTGACTGTGCCAAAAGTAAAGTTAAAAAAACAGTTTTTATTTAATCCATGTGTTTTTGTATGCATTTTGTAGGACTTAGAATCCTTAACCTGGCCTTCATACACTGTGTGCTCAATTGAAAAAAGGCAGGGGGCCCTATCTCAATCATCACTTCAAATTTACAGTTTATACTTTTTGTTATCTGTGCCCTTGGAAGGGTGGACAGATTTGCAGTTCTAATAAAGAGAAATGTATGCTGATTTTAATTTTTTATGTTATTTCTGTCTATACTTTTATAGCATTACAATTTCAATATATCATTTTGTATACCACTACAGAATTGTTCTTCATTAACTACAAACATTCTCTTGACTGAGTAACAAACAAGTGTTTGAACATTTCTTATACTTTGTCACTTCCCACTCATTGTTGGTTTGATACGACTGCACTTTCCTCCCACACCACCCTCAGCCTCTGATTTTGGATATAGACTTTTCAGAGCATAGTACAGACATATTTAATTTGCCTAATTAGTCTTTGTCAGATGGTTGTTTCAAGTAAACAAATTAATGTTTTCTTCCTGAATAAAGATTAAGTATTAAATGTACCATTTCATTTAATTCCATGGGTAGTCCTTAATAAAGCGACCCAGTGGGTGTCACTGTGCAGTAAATTATTTAGAAGAAAACACCACTTAAAATCAATATTTAGCAATGGTAATTGAAACAGGAAATTATATATATATATAAATATAATCACTATAGGTGGGTCCATAATACAAATAGTAATTTCTGCAGAAGTATTTTCCTAGATAATGCAAACAATTAGTTTAGGTTATTTAGAGAAGTTAACTATAATCATAAAAAATGTTTAATAATGATGATATTAATTCTTGGAATTATGTGATTTTCAAAAGTCTGCTGTTTCCTACCACAAATTCTTTTAATCTGTAAGCTACTGTAGGACATAATGATAATTAAATTTGCAACAGTGTAACCTACCAGTTACCAATAAATGTATTTTGGTTTTAAACAAGTCACCAGTAAATGTTACACATTTCATTTTTTTCTTATTTTCTGTCCATGGAATGAAATTAATTTAGGGCCCCCTTTTTAAAAGGTAAAGTTTATTGTACACAACTTGTACATTTATGCACCAGTGTAGAATAATTTATAGAACAGTCGTAGCGTTGTGAGCTGAGCAAAGTAGGGTTTGTGCCCAAGGCAATACTACTTGGCCCAGTGCCGTCTGCTCACTCACCACTGGACAGCATGGTAACTAAGAGGTTAGAATTCATCTTTCCTCTTTGTGGTGGAATGTGGTGGAATGTTCTGGTTGTGTATAGATATTGAGGTGGAATAACTAGCTGATAGACGGGAGAAGCCTGCAATACTGGTGTTCAAAAAAGCCTTTTTGGGTTCCCAGGGAACGTTCCGAGATCTTACCTCACTCTGGACTGATGTGAAAGTAAGCAGTGCTAGAAAAAGCAAAGGAGCCTATGCCAGAGGCTAGTTCAGTGGGCAGGGCAGGCAGCAGAAGCATAATTCGAACATGAAGTGGTCAGTCCAAGGCCTATACAAAAACAAGTGTAGGCAGGACCCTCCAATAAACATGCAGAACTCAAACCAGCAAACAGAAAGGAACACAAGGTTGTGCAGGAAACAGATGGGCAGAAGTGTAGATCCACAACATCTCTTTAAAGATACTGTGATGTCAAGGAAGCAGGTTGACAGACCTGATTTCTATGTTTTTGGCCACACACAGGAGTTGTCCCTAACACAAGCAGGTTCTACTAAGTAGGGATGGAAATCAACATGATAATAGGCCTGCTTTTCAGTACCCCACTTTGGAAACATCCTCCTGGGGTGCCCAGGGCTTGAGAAGAAAATTACAATGAATCTACTTCACAATTTAGGAAACCATTATCTTCAGGACCAAAACATCTACAACCAACAGGGTGTTGAATCTTGTCTGTAGAACATGGAGAAGTTTTTAAACCCTAATTTCATAATCCCCAATGACCAGAGAAAAAGCATTAGAAACACTGACTAAAGAGAAAACCTCAGGTTAACCTTTATCGAAGCAGGAGGAGGAGCTGCAAAAAGAAACTCAAAAGAAAGGATTTTTCAAAATCATTACAAAGCTTACATTTTACCACATTATATGCCCCGCATTTTGTAATGTACCAACATAAAACATTTTAAATATGAACTCCAACATGCACTAAACTATGTGGCACAGAGAGGCACCCAAATGGATATATAGCAGACAAAATTTCCATAGGTAAAAACAAGTTACAAAGAACAATATGGAATTCAATAAAATCACTAAAATCCAATAAACTAAAATAGAAAAAAAAATCATTTCTTCACAATTAACCACTAAGATGCTCATGCATGCTCTTATCCTATTGCTACTAGACTACTGCACTACTACTACTACTTGCTACTAACTCGCCTCCCTAACTTAGGCCTCTTTCCACTACAGCCTCTATTTCATACTGCTGCAATAATTTTCCTCCTCTTATCCATGGTAGTATGCCCTCCACTGCTGAAATTCTTATCATGGCTTCCCATAAAACAAAGAATGATTTATACACTCCTTCTCATAACCTTTAAATACCTTAATTCCTTTGCACCTCACTACATCTCTACTGTTGTGTATCCATACGTTCCTGGCTGAATGCTCCTGTAAGGGCAACGGCTTGGTTGCACCACCACAACTACTGCTGTTTCCTGCCTTAAACCTTTCTACCTTGCTGGTCCTTACATTTGAAATGCTATCCCTGAATTCCGCCAGAGAGAATTTTCTTTTGAACTCTTCAAAACTAAACACAGACTACCTCTTTGAGCACTCACATAACACCTGACCCAGTTGTGGGACTTATAGGGGCACATTTACTAATCCACGAATCCGAATGGGAAAAATTCGGACTGGAAACGAACATTTTGCAACTTTTTCATATTTTTGCGATTTTTTCGTCATCGTTACGACTTTTTCAGAAATTGTCACGACTTTTTCGTAGCCGTTACGACTTGCGCAAATATTCGCTACTTTTTCGTAGCCGTTATGATTTGCTCGTATATTGGCGCGACTTTTTCGTATTGAGCGCTCGTAAACGGCGGGCAAAACTTTCAGACTTTGCATGATTTTGGAAGCCTCCCAAAGGACTCAATGGCACTCTGCAGCTCCAACCTGGCCCAAGGAAAGTCACACGAAAAAGTCACGACAATTCGCGCAAGTCGTAACGCTACGAAAAAGTCGTGACAATTTACGAAAAAGTTGTAACGGCTACGAAAAATTTGCGACAATTTACAAAAAAATACCGATCATCATGAAAAAAATGCATTCGGACGCTTTTCGGACGTTCGTGGATTAGTAAATGTGCCCCATAGTGTTCTATTGAGTAAGTAGCGCTATATAAATACAAATATATGTAAATACATATAAAGGCTGCTGATCAAGTTAAGAACAACTATTGGCACCCTTTCTATGCTCCTGCATGAGTAAATATAGTATTTATAAAACTACAATGAACCATTTCAGAAATCAGCAGGCATAATCCATTGTTATGATATTTATGAGGGTAAATATGTTTATTAAGTGTAGAAAAGTTTGGCATTATTGTACACCATGTAAGAGTGAGTGTAATATATGAAAGTCAATTGGGCTAAGAAGGAATACTTAAGAAAATGTGGTGTGAACTAGTTTATTTACTCTGAAAAATTAAAATCATAATCTTACTTCACCCTAAATTAAAGCTAATGGTAAGGTTTAGTCAAAGAAAAAATTCTCTAGCATTGTGCAGTGTGACGATGCGTAATGCATGCTAACTCCATTCTAGGGTTCTTGTGGTACAGGCATTATATTGTAATAGTAATGTTCACTGAAGCAAAAACTGTTGTGAGTGATTTCTACCTGAGGAGCAGATTGCAAACAGCAAAAAACGGGTGCAATACTGCATGTGTTTTGTACTTTGTTTTCTACCCTTCCAGTAGCACAATAGTCTTCATTCAAAAAGGAAATGTTGTGGTGAGTTTTCTAACTAATTCTGGGTTTGGACGGAAAAAGCTTGTCTATTTCTGAAATTTTCTCCAAATGGGCTTTTGTTACAAATAACAGAAAATCCCAAGCTTCTTCCATTTGAAACTCAGCGTAAGTTAGTAAACTCATGCAGGGTTTCTTTTATGATTGCTGGCACCTGAAGGCTTGAGCAATCATAAATCAGGCCCTTATTAATTTTTTTACCATTTACCTTATCATCTTCCTTTTTTCATCTGCAAGTATATTTAAGCACACCTTAATATAAACTATAAAGTAATTCTTTGTAATATGTTATGTAAAGGTTATGCTTGTTTTTTTTTAAAAAAAAAATTGTTGTTCTTTTCTGTAGAATTTGTCTGGATGCTCAGGCAAGACCGGGAGAAGTTTTTGAATGTTCCCTTGTTAAGATAATGTCATCGGATCTTCAGTGTCATCACAAGTACAAGACATATATGCAGACGTAATATCGGAGGTGGCATCTGCGAACTACAGTAAATCTCGTCATCTCATGAACCTGCGGTGTTCAATAATTCACAGCTTTTTCTTTATGAGAAAAGCAAGTGCAAAAGTCATTTATTGTTTTTATTGTTGCTTGTGTTTCATTTTTTGCCCTTTCCTTTTTATTCAGACATTTGGGGTTTCAGGATCTACAGCTTGGGGTTTCCATTTTTGCTCAAATTCACATGTCTGACATTAACCATAGTATACATCTTTATTAGTGGCTAAGTTTTTGTTAAACTTTTTTTTTTTAAACATAGTTACTAATGCTTGTTGCAAAACGTTGAGATTTGTATAGATTTTAACAGAATTTGCAAGCATTGGTACTCATTATGTTCCAAAAAAAAGTTAAAAAAAAAACCACAAGTTTAAAAAAACTAGTGTCATGTAGGGGTGTCTGGTACTAAAGTCAAGTTTTAATTTCAAGATGTACATAATGTAAAGGAGCAGCTGACTAAAGTGAATAGAATTATTTTTTTTTCTGTTTTGTTTTTGTGATGTCTCTCTATTTTCGGCAATAACTTAAGGACAAGAATTTTTTTGAGTCCTTGGTTTTCTATAAGTGCTTTTTTCTTGTTGAAGGAGGTGATATTATAATGTTTTATGAAGGTAATTCTTAAAACAAAATGCTGTAAATATTCTTCCATTAACAACATGTAAACTCTTATGAAAGAGATTTAAAATACCTTTTTTTAAAAGGGCAAAATCCTGCAGCATCTCTGGACAGAACAGGGGATAGAAAGTAGCGTTTTACACCCTGAAGGAGTTGCCAAGGTGTGCCCTGTTAGCTAGATTAACACTGTTAAGCTTGTTGTGTAGATGTTTTAGACCTGATAACTGTACTAGCGTCATACCAGCATATTACCTATTTAAACTATGTGCACAGCTTAAAAAAGTTTAGTTTTTCTTTTTGAGGAAAAGGAAAAACATTTCACCCGGATTCTAAATGAAGCTACATTTTTGATATTTAAAAATTGAAGCACACCATTTTGTGTTTCTTTCCTATTTTGAATTAGAATATGTAACTGTCCGGTCATTTCAGCTGCTGTCTAGATCCTTATTTCTCTTCTACAGCTCCATTTCTAAATGTTGCCTCCAGTAACCGATTCACGCCATCTAAGGCAGGCATCGTTCAATCTGTTTCACTTCATGACCTCTGTTTTCTCTATTGACAAATTAGGAATGCAAACCGTTTGTTTTGATACCTCAGTGCTCCAAGTATCACAACAGAGGAGAGGAAAGATTAATTTATTGTAGAAATAATAACAAAGGTATACAACATCATTGCACTGTGACTGGTAGGGAAAACTGACGACTTCCGATTTGCACAAGTTTATTTGGCTGTTTTATATTTCATCCTCTTTTAGGAGGCATATGAAGGATATGTTAATTTAATGTTTTTAATATCAGTTAATAGGCCTATAACAGAGACATAGAAGTACAACTTGGCATGTTTGGCATTAAAAGCATACTGTTGTGTGGATATTATTTTACTATATGCCAAGTTTTTTTTTTCTTTTTCTTTGTAACTGTTACATGTATAAAATTGGTACTTTTTTTGTACAGTAAGTACAAGACACTGAATGCTACATTTCTGAAACAAAAGCTGCTGCACTCCTATTTTTATAAATGTTACTAACAGGTAGCGATAACATAGAAGATAATAGAATCAATATTGCAAATGAGCAACGGGTGGAGAAAAAAAAATGCTCTCTTAAAAGGAACTTTTTTTTATCTTATTATTTTCCACAATTGTAAATGAAACTCTGGAAACAAATTTCCATTTTGTTTCTCTAAAAAAACAAAAAAAAAGCAAAATGCTAGTATTTTTTTTTTAATATGGAAATTTAATCATGTATAAATGTAAACCAAACAGTTCTATTTAAAAAAAAAAAAAAGAAAAAATGAAAAAAAAAAGGTAAAAAAAGAAAACTTTTTCCCCGGGGTTTAATTTAAGTCCGGGGATTTTTTTTAACAAAAAAAATAAGATAAATATTTTGTCATTGTTGATGATGTACTGTACTTCCATATATATGTATATGTGTATATATACTGTATATATACATACATACATACACACACATCACATTTTTTTCATTCCCAGTCACCTCATAGAATATTCTTTCTTCCTCCTCAATATATCTTAGCAGTGTGTATAGTGGCAATTGTGTAAGCGTGCTGTCCTGATGCTAATGTACTGAATTCATTTCCTTCTCTTATAGTAATTATTGGTAGATGTATTGTAATTAACATTAAAGAAAAAATAGGTGTAGTTCTTCAGATTTAGGACCAGTAAGGATAGAACTTTCTCTAAGTTAAGAAATAATTTTCAGAGCAGTTTTTTTTTGTTTTTTTTAAGATTTTTTTGTTGATCTGATGTGGTTTCAACTAACCAAAGGTCTCATAACGCTACAATGCTGGCAAACTCTAATAGGCATTTTGTAGATCTCCCTACCCTCCCTTGATTTTGAAAGGGGAATGCCATACTACCTTAAATGCTAATGCTATATATGCAAAACTGGATTTTTTTAATTTATTTTTTAAAAAGAGGGAGGCATGGTATATAAAATGATTTTACTAAGAGAAAACAAATATTTTTTTAAGAATGCTCAAAAGAAATCAATAATCTGTGTGACTATGTTTTAGATGTTTATATAACTTTTAAAGAGTCCCATTGGCCCATATGAAATACTGTGGAACCGTTTATGTTTTTCAATGTGGCTACCTAGACCAAGGTTTGCTCTAGTCCCCATTCATGTAGTACTTCCATGGTTTTGTAAATGACCATAGCACAAAGCTTTAGAGGTTTCTTTATTTTATTCAAGGTTGAACGGGTCGTGTCTCATTAACCATTATTTTTCTGTAGCTGAAATGATATTATAAAAAATAAACACCATTACTTAAATGATAATTGATGAATAATTTAAATACATCCCAACAGAAGGCTAGGTTTCTGATATATCAGATATTTTAGATGAAACTAATTAGCAGGTTACTTTCTGTTCACACCTTTCACCTTTACGATATTTACACCACTGTCACTGGTCAGTGTGACAATCAGCATATACAGTCTAGGTCTGGCTTTACAACAGGACAATAATGTTTTTTAGATATTTAAAACACACACTCATATATATACTTTTATAAAACATTCTTTTATTGGTGTAAATGTATAAATCATTTATGGAAAATTGGCCCACACTTTTATCATTTTTTTTATTCTGAAATTCTTACTTATTGGCTATAGGTCATTGCTGAAGATTGTCCAAACTGATCAGGCAGAGATAGATGGCATCTTTACAGGCAGTCTTTTACCTGTGATGCCCCAAGGGCTCACCTGCCAGCACAGCTGTAGCACCATAATTCATGCACTTAGCTCTTTGTAACCAGCTCCTCACCAGATCAAGCCAAATCAGGTGGAGCTAAGGTTGAATGGATTCTTTCCTGTGTGGGGCCTACTTTACATCCACACATCTACAGTATGTTTTAAATGATATATCTCTCAAAAATATATGTGTAAAGTCATACTTTTGAAGAGGATCAGAAAATGCCTTTACACAAAACACAAAATGGAGTAATACATTATTTTTGAAGGCTTAAAATATGCTTTCTTCCAAAAATATAAGAATACAAAACACTGCTAAAATGAACACATTGGCAGATACATTTTATACAACACAGCTAGTGGCCAACAAATAGAAAACAGTAGACACAATGCTTAATATACACATTTGACTTGTTTACTTACTCTTGTTAAGGACCTTCTACATAGAATAATGTGCAGGGAAATTTCTCTCATGGCCAGTGGATAGGATAAAATAATGGCCTCCAATTAGAAAATGGAGGATCAGTTTCATGCTTTTGTGTGGGTTTGCATATATAATGTAAAGATTTGTTTTATATTATCAAATTTGTCCCAGATATCAAGAAAATACTAACTTTGAAAAAACTGAATGCTGAAAAATATTTTGCAGATTTAATCATTCAATATATAAATATAGTGCATTATAATGCCTGAGGGGCAGCTGGGCAATGCTGCAGTTATTGTCACTAAACTATTCAGTAAGTAAAAAACTTTTTCCAAGCTTCTGACATCACAGCATCACCTTGGAGTTGATCTTATATTTAACATATTGATCCATTATGCTTAATAATTGCACAAGATAGATATTAAATACCCTGAGACAGTGGTGGGACAGTTTAAAACTAAGACAATAAAACATGCATAGCCATCTGCTGTATGCTGAACCGTGCCTTTGAATTAGCAGATGGGTTAAACTATTGAAAATACTAGGAATAAAATTGTCTTTAAATAGCACCTTAACTTGCTACTGAGGCATTGTGCTTCTTATAGCAAAATATCTTATTCAAGCCTGCTTAATTATCTTTGGAAAATAGTAATGGTTTTCTACCGCTGGAGTGAAACTGAGACACACCAATGTAGGCCTTTACTACTAAGAGACCTCTCTGTCCCATGAAAGGGCATACTCCTATAAATTTATAGTAACCAAACTTTTTATGTGAAAAACGGTTAGCATAGGTTATTCAAAATCATGAGTACTTCAACATGGACACATTGGCTCCTTGAGAAACACCTTTACAGCCATACTTGTTAATGTAAAATGTAGAGAATTTTGAAGCAACTTGAGTAAAATATGGCACAAGGCTGGTAAACTTCCTTATAGAGCTACATAGCAAGTACAATTGCAAAAGACTTTGATTTCTTTTGCAAATTTACTACTAGTTCCACAGACCTGTGCCAAAAACGTCATTGCACTACTGCAAGTCCACTGTAATCTATTATATTTGATTATGCACTTAAGGAAATAGTACATTCAGAGCATTAACACTGAAAACTTATGTCAAATGGTAAGTTAAACTGATTGTACAAACACAACTGTAAAATTTCCTTCAATATACACATTAAATATGTCCCCCTCCCCGTTTAATCAAAACAAAATTGGAGAGCTAAAATGAGCACGATCCCCTTGGTTAAAATGAAGCCTGGCCTGTGTTTTTAGTTTTCCTAGGTTCCATGATTGTTCACATTATGTTGAACTTGTAGCTTGGACTTTAAGGTAGCATGGCTCTGTTAATGTCTTTTTCTTTGTACAGCCGTTTACAGCTGATGAATGAGGCACATTGTAATAGCTTAGTTCATTCATTAGGTAATTCTTGGCAAAGATGACCTGAAAGGTGTACTAACTTCTTTAAAAAAAAAAAAAAGTTTCTTCCCCCATTATCATTATTTGTTTTCGCTATGAAAATGCCATTTTTTTTATCCTTAATGTGTGAATGAGGGCTAGGGACATAGCCACAAAAACAGATGTTTTCAATGTTTGCTGTACACAAATGCAACAAGAACAAGACTAAAGCAATATAGTGTATATCATTGGTAATGAAAGTCATCCGTGGTTTATGTGTGATGTAGTACAATTGTTTACAATAACACTAACACTAACTTGTATTTAACTTGAAAAACAAATGTTTTCGAAAAAAAAATTGTGTGGTGTTCCTTTTAAGAGGAATGTATTGTGTATGTAAACTACTCAATCTGGTTTTCTACAGAACATGACGGATCTGCTCTATCATCTAGGGAAGGAAGTTCTATCAACATCCACTGGTAGTTTCATACAGACATGCTTTAAACATTGTACAAACATTCATTAAGTGTTCAGAATTTGACCATATACACCTGTTAACACTACAAGAGTTCTGTATGTTAAGCAATACTTCAATATACTGTAAAAAGATTTACCAAAAAGTTAAAGGAAGGTAAAGTCAATGTTGGAAAATAAAGAATTTCAAGAAACCATTACCTGAGTGAGTTGCCCACCTTAAATCACTGAACAATCAGAATGTACTGTTATTGAGAATAGTTAATTTTCTTAATTTATTTTGAAGTGTTTTCTTTGATTCTTTTTTTCTGGGGGGGGGGTTCGATCTAACAGGGTAGATAGAAGAAAAATGTCACCAATGCTTATTGTATACTGCACATAGCACCCAGTGCAAGATCTGTGTGCCTCTTTTGGAACTGGCGTGGGCTTGCAAATCTAGAATTGCTGTCTTCTATGAGTTCTAGAGTCTGAGCTTTTCATGAAAATGAACTAAGCATTGATGGTGGTTCTCTGTATCTGTTCACTAATGAACCTTAATGGCACTGTGGCAGACCTAGCCCTTACTTTTATACTTTAGTATGAACTGATGAGAACTTTGGTAGTGACTATTTTTTTTATATATATACATATGTATGTATCTATATATAAATATATATCTCTCTCTTTCTCTCAAGCATTGCATCTTTCAGGTCTTTGTGTATGGCTTTTCGAAGCCTTGTTGTAAAATACTACGTGGATGGGGGTCTCTCACATCATAGATGTGGAAAGTATAATTTTATATTTGTATTTTCAAATAAATACGTTTGTGAAAGGTTTCCATCCTCTACTGTGGTCCAGAAATCAATGTGTTTGTCTGAAAAGAAAAAAAAAGAATAAATAAAATAAGCTGTTTTGAACACCCGTTTTTGCATTCTCGTTTGTCCATTTGTCCTTGTCCAGTTTGTTGTAGCAGGTTTCGATATACAGGTATGGGATCCGTTTTTCATAATCCAGAAAGCTCCAAAGTCTGGGAAAGGCATCTCCCATAGAATACATTTTAATCTCAAATTTAAATTATGGTACAAAAACACAGATGTCTGATATTTTTTAAGTTCAAAAAACCCAAAAACCTGAATGTAAAACTTTGCCTTTTAAAAGCTTGCAATAGGAGTTGTCCTGGGCAAAGTCAAGCCATATTTTCAGTTTGAGATTCTAGTTTACCACATCGAATCGCATGAGTTTACTACATTAATATGCAAGCATTCGATATGCGAGTTTATTCGATTTAGAAAAACAAACTTGAACGTACAAACTCAAAAACTGATATATAATCCCATTAAAGTATGGGGATCCAAACTACTGAAAGACCCCTTATCTGGAAAACACCAGATCCTAAGCATTCTGGATAATAGATCCCATACCAGATTACAGAGTTACAGCACAGAAATCCTTGGGAGGCATTTACTGATGTTGCTGACCTTGTATGTCCAATAAAAATACAGTGGTGTGAAAAACTATTTGCCCCCTTCCTGATTTCTTATTCTTTTGCATGTTTGTCACACTTAAATGTTTCTGCTCATCAAAAACCGTTAACTATTAGTCAAAGATAACATAATTGAACACAAAATGCAGTTTTTAAATGAAGGTTTACGTTATTAAGGGAGAAAAAAAACTCCAAATCTACATGGCCCTGTGTGAAAAAGTGATTGCCCCCCTTGTTAAAAAATAACTTAACTGTGGTTTATCAATTTCAATTTTCAATTTCAATATCAATTTCTGTAGTCACCCCCAGGCCTGATTACTGCCACACCTGTTTCAATCAAGAAATCACTTAAATAGGAGCTACCTGACACAGAGAAGTAGACCAAAAGCACCTCAAAAGCTAGACATCATGCCAAGATCCAAAGAAATTGAGGAACAAATGAGAACAAAAGTAATTGAGATCTATCAGTCTGGTAAAGGTTATAAAGCCATTTCTAAAGCTTTGGGACTCCAGCGAACCACAGTGAGAGCCATTATCCACAAATGGCAAAAACATGGAACAGTGGTGACCCTTCCCAGGAGTGGCCGGCCGACCAAAATTACCCCAAGAGCGCAGAGACAACTCATCCGAGAGACCACAAAAGACCCCAGGACAACATCTAAAGAACTGCAGGCCTCACTTGCCTCAATTAAGGTCAGTGTTCACGACTCCACCATAAGAAAGAGACTGGGCAAAAACGGCCTGCATGGCAGATTTCCAAGGCGCAAACCACTTTTAAGCAAAAAGAACATTATGGCTCGTCTCAATTTTGCTAAAAACATCTCAATGATTGCCAAGACTTTTGGGAAAATATCTTGTGGACCGACGAGACAAAAGTTAAACTTTTTGGAAGGTGCGTGTCCCGTTACATCTGGCGTAAAAGTAACACAGCATTTCAGAAAAAGAACATCATACCAACAGTAAAATATGGTGGTGGTAGTGTGATGGTCTGGGGTTGTTTTGCTGCTTCAGGACCTGGAAGGCTTGCTGTGATAGATGGAACCATGAATTCTACTGTCTACCAAAAAATCCTGAAGGAGAATGTCCGGCCATCTGTTCGTCAACTCAAGCTGAAGCGATCTTGGGTGCTGCAGCAGGACAATGACCCAAAACACACTAGCAAATCCACCTCTGAATGGCTGAAGAAAAACAAAATGAAGACTTTGGAGTGGCCTAGTCAAAGTCCTGACCTGAATCCTATTGAGATGTTGTGGCATGACCTTAAAAAGGCGGTTCATGCTAGAAAACCCCCAAATAAAGCTGAATTACAACAATTCTGCAAAGATGAGTGGGCCAAAATACCTCCAGAGCGCTGTAAAAGACTCGTTGCAAGTTATCGCAAACGCTTGATTGCAGTTATTGCTGCTAAGGGTGGCCCAATCAGTTATTAGGTTCAGGGGGCAATTACTTTTTCACACAGGGCCATGTAGGTTTGGATTTTTTTTTCTCTCTAAATAATAAAAACCCTCATTTAAAAACTGCATTTTGTGTTTACTTGTGTTATCTTTGACTAATAGTTAAATGTGTTTGATGATCAGAAACATTTTGTGTGACAAACATGCAAAAGAATAAGAAATCACGAAGGGGGCAAATAGTTTTTCACACCACTGTATATCTATCAACATTCTAAGGTGTAGCAGAGTAAAAGGACCACCCTAAATAAACATAAAAAATGATTGGGGGCACTGTGTGAAGAGTTTAGATAGGATGCAGCATACTTTTTTTTGAGTTTTAAGATAGCAAAGTACACCCCACTGTATAATATGTCACAGCCCTTATTTCAATGGAAATATAAATGGAAAAGGTCTATTAAAATTGAGTGACGTGGTGGGAGATGATGAGCCATCTGAGCCAAATGTCTAGATAAAATCTGTCCTGTCGGGAATGCTTCGTCAGTTTAAAGAGCTAAGTGTGACTAGACATTCCAGCTTTATGGGATCCCCCAGGTCATATAGATTCCAAATAACATATAACTTGTGCTACCAAAATAACTTTTTCCATTACATGTTTTGCCTAAACATGCAAAGATTTGTTATATTGTGTATTATATATTACACCAGGTTACCTGAGGATGATTTGTCTATATCAGTGGTTCTCAACCTTCCTAATGCTGCGACCCTTTAATACAGTTCCTCATGTTGTGGTGACCCCCAGTCATAGAGGAGCGGTGTCTCGGTTCCTAAGACCATCGGAAATATGTGTTTTGCTATGATCTTAGGTGACCCCTGTGAAAGGGTCGTTCAACCCCCAAAGGGGTCCCGACCCACAGGTTGAGAACCGCTGGTCTATATGATTGCATCATTCATTTTAAGAAACTGATGACTTCTGCTAGAAAACAATGACAAAGTCCAATAACTGATGGCTATGTGAATAGGTCAGGTAATGGTATCGAACAACCAAGTATCATCAAGTGCTTGGAATAAATCTAGATGAAAATATATTTAAAACACAAAAATACCCAGAAATAAATTAATGATTATCGCTAGAACATTATCACTAGGACAAGTGAAGTCAACAGATATTGGCTCTTTTATGTGAGTGCATTCTTAAAATCGCTGTCATATTGGACACAGAATGATCAAAAAATGTAGTAATTCATATTGTCGTGTAGATTATGACATGTTTCTGTTTTGACTGACTACATATCTCTGTATATTTACTAACATGGCTCTAGGTGCTCCACAACTGCAATCCTGCCCAAATTGCATTGCACAGCACTAACATGGTATGTTTGGAGTTAGTAGGGCAAGAGCTTTTGAGTTCTTAGTACTATAGTACTGTACAATAAAGGACTTTCCACTGATTGTTGTTCTGAAGATATTATTGTACATGTCTGTGTGCAATACCTGCATGCACCATGTACAGAACAGAATTCAACTACATAATGAAACCAGTTAAAGGGGTGCTTAAATCACTTAGGGCAGATTTACTGTATACTGAACCGAACATTCCAGAGGGAATTCCAGCAGTTCAAATTGATCAAAGCATTTTTTGATATTTTGAATGTGGAAGTTCATCACAGCAGTTGAAATCCTTTGTGCTCTATAGAGCAGCTGAGCTGTAACCAAATGGTTATGACTGAAGGTTGGATTCAAATGAACACAATACACATTAATGGAGCTTAACTTACTAGGTAAGTTTGAAATGACTAGTAAGAGAGGCACAATTTCTTTTACAGTTTGTAAAATAAAGAACATGATACAAACAATATGCCCTTAATTCCAGTTTAGAGATTTCTTATGTAGATCAATATTACAAAAAATATGCCCTTATATGTTAAAGGGCTTACTTTTAGTTTACACTATATTATTCCACTATTCTACAAAATTCTCAAGAACAAGATTATTGTTCTTGCATCATTCATGCTCTCTTAATAAGAGATTTAGATTCTCCTTAGTAAAGCATGGCTGGATATTAGGTTTTAACGCATCAGAAACGAACAACTCAAAGGCTGCCACAAAATAAGCTTTATACCCCAACTGTGCTATTTAATTCCACATTACAGGCACAAATAAAAAATGTTTTCATACTTGTGTTCATTTAATCTTAGGAAGTCAGACTTTCCCGTTAAAGGTGATTTATCATGAAATAAAAACACAAAATATATTTCAAATAAGCATGGGGGCAACATATTTTGTTTTGTATTCCATGCCAGATTACAGAATAAACATTTTCCTGTGATAGACCATGAGCAAGCTTCCTCTATGCTTAGTTCTACTCACTGTCTGTCACATGTTTTGTCTGTGAGGCAAAACAATAACTGTACTGGAAAATGTCAATGTTTTAAATATTGTCTTTCTATTTTTTTTTTTTTGTCATGGATATTATTATAATCAGTGTATTTGTTCATATTGTCCAGCTGCAAGGAACACATCTATGAGTGGCTGACATATTTCGGCTGCTATAACTGGCTTAATATTATTTGAGCCAACAATTTGCAGTGCATAACTGGCCCAGAATAGAGCTGAATAGAGAGTTGAGTTGCAGGTATAAATGTTATCTTGAGAAAGCACCCTGAAGAAAAACATTAAGCCTAAATAGAATCCTATTTAGAGAGGTTCCAAACTGTGGGGCTGGCCCTGAGTGGGACCTTGAGCAGTGACAGAAACAGCACGGAATGGAATCCACCTTAGGCTGAGATTGGGAAGAATTGTTGGGCAGAATCTATACAGGTGAGTGACTATGGCTGATAAACAGTGTTCTCCTACACCTGTACCCTTGTTAGAAGCTAAGGGACAATCTGGGCACAGGTGGCATTAACTGAAAAAGTCAGACAACCACTGCACTTTAGTTTGGCTGCATGTTTAAACCATGTTTGGGTTGAGGACAAGCATTATGTTTGTGTATAAGTGGCCTTTGGTCGGTAAGGAAAATATCTTGCAGCTTTACACATAAGTAAATCTTAACTAAATATTGTGTGCACTCAAATATAAAAATATATTGATAGAAAAACAACTAAAGCTGTGTAACTTGACTAAGAACTACTGATGAACATGATGAAGGACAATGGAGAGGATAAAATGCAACCCAGTGAGGATGCCTCTACATAAGATTTCAAGTCATTATGTATGTAAGCAAGTGGTCCCTGAAATGTGGGGCAAGGTGCAGTGACAGGGGAAGCTAAATGAAGCCTAATAAGGGTGTAATTTAGAGCCCTCACACATAGACAATTCTAACAGGCCCTCCTGCTCAAACAACCATTTGCCTTGTATGCCTATACCATGGGCGTTACTTAATTTTATACTGGAAGAAATGAAGGAAAGGATAGATAATAGTATGTAGAAATTTAAGATACTAAAGAAAGTGAGCGAACAGAGAAGGGGAGAGTGGGCCTAAGGTCTAAGGTTTTCTGGTGGGCTTTTGGCACCCCAGTCCGACACTGAGAAGAACACACACACAAAGAAACCTCATGGGAATGCTATAAGCATTGCCTGTGTGTAAGGAAGGACTTCAGTCTTCTATATGGGGAAAATACCAACAGAGCTTTGCTGAAATGCTAAATGTAGATAAAAAACTGTGTTTGGAGTTCTACAGGTAAAAGCCATAGCTTGAGAAGGCAGTTAAAATTGCCCATGTTAGGGTTCTTAGATAGAAACCTTGCCTGCTACCCTAGATACTATACACTATAATACAAGCTTGAACATTAACTAGTGTGTGGGATAAACATTTATTTGCTTCCCTAAACATTCTTGAAAACATGGGTGATGCATCCTCGCATTCTTTAATTATATTTGGCACCACAAAAAATAGCAGAAAATGAAATTGACCTAAATTGTCCCTCAAAAAAATGCAACTCCCCAAAATGAATGCTGTTAATAAATCTAAGGCTAATGCCACCTATCACAATACAAAATAGATCAGTAGATTAGCCTTTTACTATCATTTTATAAAAAAAATGTCACCATGAATTGCACTTCTGTTCACATGGTCAGTTGCACAAAGAATTCTTCTTTGGAATCAGCTGACTGCTATCTGCGGCCGGATTCCTTAATGGAACACTGCCCATTTTGCTAGGGCGTAATTAAATAAATCATCACCAAACAATGTGGAAGCTAAAAGGGAAACTGACAGCTGTTTTACTGCTCAGTAGTGCCGAGAAAACCCCATTTATAACACACTTCAAAGCTCCATTTTACATTACGCTGATGTGGCTCATACTTCATTTGAAATTACATTTTAACCAAACTCCCAAACAGAATTATTCTTTTTTCACAGGCCCTAATCAATCATTAATTATGTTAAATTTGAAATATTGCCTTACAGTAATTTTGTAATATGAAATGGCATTTTTCAATTTGTGAACATGCTTTACCACTGGGCAGCTGGTTCTTTAACTAGAATTTCTCTCTGGGCATGATGTACCAACATTCATTCTTCTAAGTGCTGCTCAGAGATTATTAAATATAGAATTTCTATTCTTTTTCAAAGCAACGAAGTGATTTATCTAATCCAGCACCACCGGTTTTGTCAAGTATGAATCCAAGCCAAGAAAATAAAGAGTGTTGCTGCAAAAACCTACCATGGGAAGACATGTAATGCCAAGGGAGTAGAGTGAGAATGGATATGCGGATATGGAGTTCCCAGGGGGTAGGCAACAGTACCTGTGTGTATGAGGAATATCTTGGGAAGTCAGGCAGCACAATCAAGCTCTCTGTTAATGGAAATGCAAAAATGACATGTTTAGTGAAAGTGTCAGAATCACACATTCGGCGAAGACTGTGTCACAACCTGTTTTTCTTATTTAACTAAGAAAAATAATCCCACTGTGAGCAATGTAAACAGTAGGGGAAAACACAGGCTGGTGGCAAAAAAAAAATGGACACGCTTCCAGGGGTGACCTAGCACATACTGTACAATGTGAATTATTTCCTGCCGGATGCTGTTATGCTTTAACAACTTTGCTATGGGCTATGGAGAAAGCTAGTATACATGTCTTAATGTATCTTGCATGAAAGAAATATTTATTTGAAAAGGCATTTAAATAGCCCCTAAATAGCCCCTGGTACCTGGTAACTGGGTTGATATATTCATGTTACATAGGGTGGAAAAAAGACCAGAGTCCATCAAGTTCAACCCTTCCAAGTAAACCCAGCACACACAAGCTATACTTACCAATCTATACACTCACATACATAAACAATATATACAACCACTAGTACTAACTGTAGATATTAGTATCACAATATCCTTGGATATTCTGATTGTTCAAGAACTCATCCAGGTCCCTCTTAAAGGCATTAACAGAATCTGCCATTACAACATCACTAGGAAGGGCATTCCACAACCTCACTGCCCTCACCGTGAAAAACCCCCTACGCTGCTTCAAATGGAAGCTCTGTTCCTCTAACGTTGGAAGGCCTGAAATAAATCATATAGTTATAGATAATTATAACAGGGTCATGTGGTTATCAGGAGCAAATGTAACTATAGGTTAAGGAAATGTGGGGTTGGCTGTGTGGGAAAAATAAATCATGGAAAAACAAAATGACTGAACATAAATAGCAACACTCTAAGGGGACTATTTACTAACGCTTGATTTATTTTTTCCAATTCATATTTTTTATCACCATAAATTGCAGAAAAAAAAGTTGCATCTTTTTCAAGATTTAATATGGGACAATAGGGTTGATTCACAAAAGTGCGTTAATTTTTATTGCACGCTTTTTTGCGGTAAATTAGCGCGCGATTCACTACAGTATTATCGCATGCGTTAATTTGCGCGCAACCACATGCGGTAATGTTAATGCATGCGTTAATTAGCACGCAGAAAACAATACTAACGCATAATTCACAAACAGATGCGCTAAATATCGCATTAGACTATGCGAAAATTAACAACTACTTGAGGCAGGCGGTAATTATAGAAAAGTACAGTTAATGAGCTTTTGGCAATAAAATATGGACTTTGCAGTGTAATTTATTCAAGTCTGTGTTGGCCCTAGAGTGACACAGCCTCCAGTTTGCTGCATATAAATAGTGTATATAAATAGTGCATATAAATAGTAGCCGCATATAAATAGTGCATATAAATAGTAGCATATAAATATTTATATGTGGCTACTATTTATATGCTACTATTTATATGTGGCTACTATTTATATGCTACTATTTATATGCACTATTTATATGTGGCTACTATTTATATGCTACTATTTATATGCACTATTTATATGTGGCTACTATTTATACGCGGCGACTATTAGCGCACATAATAATAGGCGTTAATTAGCGCACATGCGGTAAATGCTGCAAGCAATATCGCGCGTAAATTAGCGC
Organism: Xenopus tropicalis; assembly: GCF_000004195.4. Taxonomy (NCBI): domain Eukaryota; kingdom Metazoa; phylum Chordata; class Amphibia; order Anura; family Pipidae; genus Xenopus; species Xenopus tropicalis. The sequence continues at coordinate 103,981,363 of NC_030678.2, read as the reverse complement.
AAGTATGCTTATAGTGAATCGTGCATTAAGTGGCGAAAATTTAGACGCGATAAAATTTTTATTGCACGTTTTAACGCACTTTAGTGAATCAGCCCTAATGAGCTTAATATCCAAATCTGACAATTCACCAGCTACAAGCTGTCGAGATCATGTAGAAGTCAATGGCAGATGTCCCTTCCCTTCCCTGGAGGATCCTTCTTTGCTTTAAAACTTTAAAGGTTTTCTGATTTTTGACGCTGGTTTTTTGTGCAACAATTTGAAAAAGTAGAGGTTTCAGTGCAGCAAATATGAAAAAGTCGCAGTTTCTCGACTTTTCTGCAACTTTTCCCCACACATATTTTTTCAGTTCAGTTGGGCATTCGTGGAAATGGATTTATTAAAGTTTTTAAAAAGAAAAAAATTAGAAATGTTAGAGTTTTAGTAAATCTGCCCCTAAGACTCCAAAGAAGGTTCAACTCCATATGTAGAAATGCTGTGCTGTCGGGCTTGTACTGTTGGCCTGTCTGGAGGGCTCCACAGTTAAAGGTGTCAGCTACATATTAGAGTCCACGGCTTTCTGCAATAACACCTGGGACACCAGCTGGAAGGTAGGGCATTGGTAGAGTGTTCGGAGCCTAGTCAGGCAGGCAGAAGGTCAGTGCATTCAAAATAAAACCTGCAATATGGAAAAAGACATTATTTGAAAATTAGCAATATGCACTAGCCGTTACCTGTATTGCAAGTATAGGTGGAGTTCCATGTGTATGAAGAATGTCAGAAATAAACTTAATAAATATTATCTTCTGACTTTCTTTTAGGTTTCTTGAAGGATACTTCTAAATAGCCAGATGGTCTTTGAGGGTGATAAATGAGCTCTTCTATGTAGGAAGGTGCCTTTAACAGACTAAAGCAAGTTATTTTATAGACCTTCAGCCTGTGCTTGACTGCCTGACAAAGAAAGAGAATTATTTATTAGAACAGGTATACAAGTTAATTCTCGGTACATGTTTAGAAGGGAAAGCCATGGTTGCTTGTAGTGTGCTGTGTTTGCTGTTTCCTATACTATATACACATCTTTCAAATAGTACTTATTAATGACAAGGAACACAAAGCTCTCCAAATTTAAAGTAAAGCAGAACATGATGGAGACAACAAGCACCATTCATCTGTATATGGCCATTGATTGTCACCTTAAACTCTCTAAGCACACTCTGCACTAGCAGGAATGCTCTCTGAATCATATTTATCTGCTACTTCTGTACAGTATATATCATTCTCTGCACTTTGTATAGCATATTATGCTGATGGTAAATAGAATAGAAGGGCCTGGGGGACATAGTATCTGCCTCTGATGGAGAAGACGGCATGTAGAGAGGCTTTGTTTTGTATGCTGCAGAAAACAGATCCCTTCTTTTATGCTTTAACAACATTTGTGTATTAAATCTTGTATATCTGTAGTAATAAGTCAAATCAACTGGACTTGCTGAGTTTTTCTTAAAGACGTTTCGGCAGTCATCCAACTGGCTTTCTCAATTCAGAATGACTTGTACAAAGATCTTCCTGGAATAAATACCCTGGAATGTTGCTCCAATCAGCATAATCTGTTTATCATAACCAGTATGGGATCAGGGATCTCATGAAGGTGAGTTGATTGTATTAGCATGATGGGAGCTTTGAGGTGTTATTAAACCTTCCAGGCAGAGGTGCCAAAAAAGCACTCCTCATTGCACTGTACCGCATACACGATGTTAATCATCTTATGCGTTGGGATTGGGTCTTTTGGGTAAACCAGTTGCTGCCTCAGTGTGTTGTTGTGTTTAAAGCAGACAGGGATGAAGTGTTTATTAAACTGCTTTCAACCCAGCTACACACTGAGGCAGCAACTGGTTTACCCAAAAGACCCAATCCCAAAGCATAAGAAGAGTAACATTGTATATGCAGTGCAGTGCAGTGAGGAGTGTTCTGACATGTATGTGGGTCGTGGGAGAAACCAAACAGTTATACCAGCGTGTGGCGCATAACAGAAGAGCCAGCTCCTTTGGTCAGGACTCAACCGTGTACCCTAAAGGAAAAAGGACACACATTTAAAGACTGCCAGATCCAGGTTCTAGACATGGAGAGCGACTGGTTCAAAAGAGGTGTTAAAGAGGCTATATATGTGAAAACAGAAAAACTTGAAGTTTGAATAGAGGCGGGGGGGGGGGGGGGTTGACATCTATTGTCTGCCACATACAATGCTGTTTTGGCACCTCTCCCTGGAAGGTATAATAACACCCCAAAGCTCCAATCATGCTAATACAATCGACACCTCAACTTCATGAGATGGCTGATCCCATACTGGTTATGATAAACAAATTATGCTGACTGGAGCAACATTCCAGGGTATTTGACTTATTACTACAGATATACCATGACCTGGATGAATGAGAATCTTCACAAACATTAAATCTGGTACTTACTTACTTTGAAAACCTCTCACTACTATTTACTGAATCTCTGGTCATGCAATAGAAAAAAAGGCCCTATGTTAGTATATTAACCTGCAGGACTTCATTTCTTGTGAACATGCATTTATTGTGCTCTTCCACACAACTGGCAATTTAAGTGTGACTCTTGATAAAGGAGTCATCCACAAAACATGTTGTGTGGAAAGGCACAATAATTGCATGTTTGCAAGCAGTGAAGTCCTGCTGTTGAGCCTTTTTTTTGTTCCTGCTGAGTTTCTTTACTTTTGTACTTATCACCTTGGTGGTAGGGGAAGCACGGTTCAGGCTTTCACATTGACCAGAAGTAAGGAGTAAGTAATTTTTTTTATTATTCATAGTATGGTATACAACACCTTATAAGATGTTTTAAAAAAAAGTATATATATGTGTCCTGAAGACGGCTTGAGTCTTACCTGTTAAATCAATTAAATTTAAAAAAAATTAATTAAACGCCATTTTTTTGCTTCTTACATGTCCTATATTACTTATTATGATAACCATGCACCCAGGCAGTACCTGGATTTTTATATATATATATGTATATGTAACTCTTTTTTGCCTGTTATACAGACAAGTCCACCTAGTGATATATTAGAGCAGCACTGTCCAACTTCTGTGGTACCGAGGGCCGGAATTTTTCTGGCCAATGCAGTAGAGGGCCAATAATGGAAGCCAATTTGACCACTCCCCCTTTTTAAAACACCCACTTAAAACCACACCCATGTTATCACAAGAGCTTTTAAGACTATACCCACATAAATGGTGGTAGCGCAGCAAAACCCCAAATGGTTGGTGCTCACTGTAGGGGTATCACCCTTCATTCATATGTGAAAGAATTATATTATGTCATATTAAGAGACAACCTCAAATCCCTATGCCTCCTCTTCCCCTGTGGATAGTACAGCAACCCCCAGCACATAATTACACATCTTAGGGACCATATAATTACTATTTTCAAATGCTAACAAACTCCCAGAACAAACCACTGCCAGGTTCACCTCCCACAGGCAGCTTAGGGCAGGCAGAGTATGGCACACACAGGCAGCATAGGGCAGGCAGAGTATGGCACAAGCAGGCAACATAGGACAGGCAGAATATGGCACACACAGGCAGGGTAGGGCAGGCAGAGTATGGCACACACAGACAGCATAGGGCAGGCAGAGTATGGCACACACAGGCAGGGTAGGGCAGACAGAGTATGGCACACACAGGCAGCATAGGGCAGGCAGAGTATGGCACACACAGGCAGGGTAGGGCAGACAGAGTATGGCACACACAGGCAGCATAGGGCAGGTGGAGTATGGCACACATAGGCAGCATATTGCAGGCAGAGTATGGCACACACAGGAAGGGTAGGGCAGGCAGAGTATGGCACAAGCAGGCAACATAGTGCAGGCAGAGTATGGCACAAGCAGGCAACATAGTGCAGGCAGAGTATGGCACACACAGGCAGGGTAGGGCAGGCAGAGTATGTGCCATACACTGCCTGTGTGTCCCATACTCTGCCTGCCCTATGTTGCCTGCTTGTGCCATACTTTGCCTACCCTACCCTGCCTGTGTGTGCCATACTCTCTCTGCCCTACCCTGCCTATGTATGCCATACTCGCTCTGCCCTATGCTGCCTGTGTGTATGGCACACAGACAGCATACAGTGACACAATGCTGGCACTGCTCCTACAATCTGTCTGAGGTGTGAACAGGGGAACAATGTGGGTGATTAGAGCCTGATCCTGAGGTGTGAACACTGCAGGGGGTGAACAATGCAGGGATTAAAAGGTGTGAACAGTACAGGAGATTACATATTTAAACAATACAGAGGGATTACAGGCTGAATATAAAGTGAGAACCATGCAGGGGCCATTTAATCTCAATACTGATACCATTTAAAGCTTACACAAAGGTAAGACATCAAAGCAGCCAGGCAGGTACACACACACACAGAGGGGGGTCGCGGGCCGCCAGTTGGACAGCCCTGTATTAGAGCATGGAGTACATTGGACTCTGTTTCAAAGGATGAACTTTCACTATGTGGAAGGATAATTATTGAGGGTGCTTATTAACTACACCTCCCATTGCCAGATGTAATAAAGCAGAATAAAAACAGAACAGAACTGGATTTATTGTCCAAGACAAATGATCCAAATGCAGGGTTATCAATACTCACAAAGCAGATGTTACAAAACATGGCAGGTTCAAATTATGTAAAGGCAGAGTAGTGATGTGCCAATGTGGAAAGTAGTTGGTAAGTAATTTATCCTTAGGGTTTCTAAGGATCTCATACAGCAGTTCTGGATTAGGGAGAAGACTATGCCTCACACCTTTGTCACCGCTGTGGTCGCTAAGTTATGGCAGCAGAGCCTGTAAAGGAAAATATTCCCAGCTATCTCTCCTGGTTCGAGCTACAAAGCTACTCTTGCTAACAAAAGCTATCTCATGATTCTAGAAAGTGCTAGATAATGCAAGATTTCCTGCACTCACTAATTCCTCGTTCACAGGGTCCATGCTCTCCGACTTCACTAGAGACAATGGCTTTCTCTAGGGCAAATGGGCCTTTACTGGGGCCTTGCTGATTCCAGGCTCCGTGCAACCTGGTTCAACAGGTACAGTCCAAAAAGGACTCCTACTGAACACTATATTACAATGTGCAGGAAGTGGTCATAAGGCTCATGGTTAATAATGAGCAATATGTAAATGTAAGGAAAAGATACATAGGCTTCTGCCTAGTAACTAGAAACAAAGAAGTGTAATATTTAAAGCTATAGGGATTGTTAACCCTATAGGTCCCTACATATATATGTATATATATACACATACACATACAGTACATATAAACTATACTACTCCTGGATGTTGTACATGTTTCAAGTGGTTGTTAACAGGAAGAGAGCCTTCTGATAATAACTGTGGTAGTGGCTGAAGCACTAAGCGCTGAATTTATAAAAGTGTGTAAATAAAACATGCCTATAACCTATGTATGGCAATAAAATGTAATAGGGGCTGAACTGAGACATGAGATAAGCAAGATATTCCACCTCAATTGTGTAAAAACATCCCTACAATATTAGCAATAAAAATATAAAATGAATGAATATGTAGAAGAGAATTACTGCGTCATATTCATTTAGGAATATATGTTTTTATAGGTCATGGCTATTTTTTGGCTTGCCACCAAAAAATACGTTTGTTGAACATTTCCTGTCATATACTGACAGTTAGTATCTCTCTCCCTCAATAATCGAGCATCAATAGAGAGACTTTAAATCGTACACTTTACTGTGAGCTTGTCAATATCTCCTGAACTGCGACTTCTCATTCTCCTTAAGCAACCTGTAATCTATGATTCACACGCGCATGATATCAGTGCGTGTCCCTGTTTCTCTCCTGCAATAGCCCAGAAAGAAAAATGTGAAGCTCTCAATCAATAGCAAGAGAATAAAAACCCTCTCTAGTCTGAGGAATGTCCTTGTGTTTTTTTCCCTAGCTGAGATGTGATATGCTGCGCACTTCTAGGAAACTGTCCACATCAATAGGCTAAGTTGAGCTTTCAAAATGAAAAGTGCCTTGAGTTCAGCAAGGGTTTCACTCTATCGAACTTGTTCTATTGTAGCTGCTAAGAAACCAGTTTTCTCTCAAAAGTTGTTACAGAAAAGGACTAGTGACCATGTTAAACTGACATATGCCCGCAACTATGATACTACCACTAATAAAACAAACAAAAAAAAGAGTAAGAAATACATATTTTGTTCAAATAATATTTTAGGGTGCATTAAAATAAAGGGTTCCTTACCCAGACATCAGTAGTATACAGGTGATACAATTGTAAGGAGTCCAGTCATGAGAGATACTTAATCATACTTGGGCCCACGGTGACAGCCCTGTACATGTTACTTGGGCTCATGGCTCATGAGGAATTGCCCACACTCTCCACAGCTACATTTTCATTGCCGCCAATGAGAAACACTAGCACGTAGTTATTACACCAAGGCTGAAGATGGCTTAAACTAGTGGTACCAATCAGTTCACATTGAAAGTAATGGAGGTCCCAGGGGTTTGTGTAGATATATCTCAATATGGCTGAACTACGCTGGCACAGAAAACACCTGCGTGCCATAGCACATAAACCTATTTAAGGTTCTCATAACACATTAACATAATGTAACGATAGGAAGAAATAATGATTAGTGATGGGTGAAAAAATTTGGCAGAAATGGATTTGCAGCAAATTTCCATGTTTCGCCATTGGCGGATTTTTTCACGAAACAGGCGACAAAATTTGCCACGCATTCCAAAAATTTTCGCCCACGCCAAAAGAATTGTCGCACGGCAAACATACTGTCACGAACTTCAAAAGAATTGTCTGTCTTGTCAAAAAGAATTGTCTCGCACCAAAAAGAATTGTTGCACATTTTTTGCCGTTAGCGAATCTTTTGGAAACATTTTCGGCAAAGTGAAACAGGACAAGAATCACTTGTGCTGGTTTCTATCCTGTAATGTGAATCCAAATGAATTACTAATTAGCTTTGCACTTTTAATATTTATATTGTTCTGTATATCATTTTGCATATTGTGAGATGGTTCCTAAAGTCAGATAACTAACAACAGCCCAGAAAATGAATTGTGAATCGACAGAAACGCATGTGATGGCTGGTACAGAAGCCCTAAACAGGTGTAGCATTTCTAGGCTAATTCTTTGTTAAGCTTTAGTGCCCTTTTAATTTAAAATGCTGTGCCTAACTGGTGCCGAAGAAACCATGCCAAGGTGCCAGGTGGGACAGAAGCAAGGTGGCAGCTGGAATGGCTATATTATAAATAATTATGACAAAATGTTAGATGTCACTTTAATAAGCAGGTCTTTATTTTGATACCCAAGCACTCCTAGAATTCAGGCCTTTTAATATGCTCACAGTATATTTCTGTACTCTGCTTGATACTGAAATATGACAGCAGCTTGTTTCCCCTTAAACTTAAGGGAAATTATGTAGCCATCTCAAACCATTACAAAAGTGATAATATTGGCATTGTGCTCTTGTATTACATTGGGAATTATTAAAGGTGTTTCAATAAAAAATAAAATTCCCTGGATGAACTTTCTCTATGTTTTGTGCATTCAAGAATATGTCAGTTAGAACACATCTGTACAGATCAACACAAGAAAGTGGCGACTACCTTACACTCGCTAAGTAGTGGACGCGACCATCACATCTAAACGGGGATAAATGAAACCGATCCTTTGCTCCCTCCATTCATGTACCTAGTAATGAATTATGGATTTTTTGACAAGTAAAGCTGGCAGGACCCAATTTGGCTTATACCTCCTTATATTTATAGTTCAAAGTGTCATGGCCTTGACAGGAAAATATTGTTAAATATAAACTACTAGCCCTTAGTATATGGTATTGATAAAGTATTCATTATTGGTTCCATTTAGGGTTTCTTATACAGATCATTGTGATACTCTCAAAATAAATTCAGTGAATGGGATTTTTAAAAATGAGTAGATAAGAAAATCTACACACACAATTACACAATTTGCCAAAAAAATGTTACCAAATTGTTTATACTTTAGATGAAATAAAGAGATCCAGTTTATCCTGAAAATGTGTCCATATCACCACGTCTATGGAATCTAACCATTAGCAAGTAAAACATAGGCAAACCTACTAGAAGTTTTCACACCTTATCTTTGATGAACAGAGATGAGATAATGGAAGAATTACTTCAATTAATGGCACAAAGACACTGGTTCCCTCTTCAGCATCTGTGTTAATAAGTTGTGAGCCTCTGTTTTATTGGTTAAATGAGAAACTTTGATAACAATTAGTAACCCAATAACCCCTGAGCGTTTGAAAGAGCCTTGGACCTGTGTCTCTTAATGCACTGTGAATCTTGAATCTGAAGCCTCACTCGTTTAGGGAAGGGCCATGTTATAAATGCTTGCTCTAGTTCTGTACCTGCCTTGGAGTATATTTGGTATATATTTGTAATTCCCCGAGAGTGTCAAAACTGCATTCCCCAATTATTTTGCAAAAGGCAATGATGTTTTTATTCTTGAAGTATCACACTCAAAGGCCTTTTGTTACAGAGGCAGCAATACCTTTGTGCTGCAAAGGCTCCCATCTCTACATTCTCCTACAATAACTTTTTTACTTCACACCTTTCTGCCTGAAATGCTGAGCATTTTTCTGCCAGTTTTCCCATGATTGCTTCTTCTCTTTTCCGCTCTCCATTTGTAATCATTATTTGAAATAAGAGAGTACAACTTTCCTTGGAATTTGTGTTGCCAATGGAAAATCACCAGCCTACCAGAATTGGTTATTGAAACCCACATAACATATGAATGACTGATGAATGTTTGATACTAAGGGTAAGAACCTACAGAGCGAGTTACTCACCAGCGATAGATCTCAGCTATCATGAGCAAGTAGTGGCTCTGAAAAGGGTTTCCACCAGCAACAATAGAAGTTGCCGGTGGAAAGCCCTTTGCATTGTATTGGTTTCTGAAGTCACGCCAAGTTTCCTCCTGGAGGCAACTTTGCACAACTTCGGAAACCGAAGTGATACAAAGGTCTTTCCACCGGCAACTTCTATTGTTGCCGTTGGAAAGCCTTTTCAGAGCAGTTACTCGCCTAAGATAACAGAGATCTATCGCGGGCAAGTAACTCACTCCATGGGTTCTTACCCTAAAAGAGGCTTAATTTGCCCCATTAACATTAAAGAGGAGATACACAAGTGTAAAGAGGTTTGTATTACTTTTATAATGACAAATAAACAGCACTGCTGTTTAAGGGTAAGAGATTGAAACTGAAAGTCCTTTATAAAAGAAAGATTTATCAAAATGTGTGTTTAGAGTTCTATTCATTCCAATGGGATTTTTTGAAGCATATTTATCAAATAGTGAACTTTCATCCATTCATAAAAATGATTAATGTGGAAAGTTGAAGATGGATGGATGTTAGTGCCAATGAGAGCCAGGAATCTCAGTAAATGGCAGTGTTTTTTCATTAAGACGATATCATATTTCTGATTAATGTTTCTGAAATTACTGCATGGTTTCTGATATTACCAGTTAAGCGCACAGGGAGAAGATGTTTTTCAAAACTGGGACTCAGTCTGGGATTTGGCCAAATCCAAGCACTCTTTGCAGGATTAGGCTGTGGTCAGCCAAACCAAATCAGAACCCTAACAGCCATGTAACTTCAAAGCTCTGGACAACTTTGGATTTGGTGCTCACCTCCATATTTTTTTTAAAAATACACTATTTTAAGACTTTGATCCTAGTAAGAATGAAGTTTTTGCCAAATCTCATTCAACCATGTTTCCTTTGCATGTGTAGAATTCAGTAAGCCAATCATTTCCAATGCAAGTAGAGTCTCAAACCATGAAACTCCATTTTGGTGCATATCTGACTCCAGAAGTTGGGAGCCAGCTGATTAAACAGTCTAGAGCAGGGGTGTCAAACTCAGTTACACAGGGGGCCAAAATTCAAAACACTCTTTAGGTCACAGGCCGAACAGTATAAACATTTATTGAACGCACTAAAATTTAGTTGTCTTTGCTCTTATATCATTTTATCAGAGCTGGAGTGTCAGCAGCCATATTATTGTCCCATGTACCTGTGCCAGCAGCCATATTGCCCCGTGTACCTGTGCCAGCAGCCATATTATTGCCCTGTGTACCTGTGCCAGCAGCCATATTATTGCCCCGTGTACCTGTGCCAGCAGCCATATTATTGCCCCATGTACCTGTGCCAGCAGCCATATTATTGCCCCGTGTACCTGTGCCAGCAGCCATATTATTGCCCCATGTACCTGTGCCAGCAGCCATATTATTGCCCCGTGTACCTGTGCCAGCAGCCATATTATTGCCCCGTGTACCTGTGCCAGCAGCCATATTATTGCCCCGTGTACCTGTGCCAGCCAAAAAATCATGTAAGCGCCAGAACTCCGGTTTCACCGAATTACATATCGGGCCGGATGTGGCCCACGGGCCGCCAGTTTGACACATATGGCCTAGAGGGAACCTGATTCCTGTTACTCTGTGTCATTAAACAGAAAGGGATAACAAACACTGCTTTCATTACATTTACAGATAACTTTAAAACCACTCCAAAAAAAAAAAAATCTCCAATAAATGAGTTATTTAGAATAACATTTCCATGTGACAACGTAAGTTCTAATAATACTATGCTTAGCTTGCACAAAAAGGCTGTTTGAGGGTGTTTCATGGTCCCATATAAATGAATCAACGAAGACAAAACATTTATCAGCACCACATAGAGCCTACTATTACTGCTTTTTTTTTCCTCTAAGCACTATAGCTTTTTAGATCCGCAATAAGCTTGAAAATGTTCAACAATAACCAGTGCAGCAAAAATACTTGACAGAAATAAGGGTAAAATAAAGTTAGGCTTTTCCTGTTTAAATCATAAATCACTTTAGACACTCATCACATGCAAACCTGGAAAGGAAGAGGGTCGGCTGATCCGTAAGCAGAATAGAAATTCATTACTTTTATAGATATTTCTCTCTTCTAGAATGAGATTGGTTTCACAATTTGAAAACCACTTGTCATATAAAAAGATAAATAATGTACTGTTCTCTTCATGCAGAAGGAGGGATATTTTACCAGTGATTGGCTTTAAACCCAGATGGTATCTTTTCATTTATCCCTCTTATTTCAATATTATCTGATTGCTGGCAATTTCACACTGATTACATAGTTAACCTCTGTATTTGAATGCTTTTTTTGTTGTTGTTAAACTAGAAACACTTAAAACTGAAACAGTTTCTTTTATACTGTACAAATTTTAGAAAAATGTATAAAATAAAGGTCATGCTTACCAGACAATAGGGTAATACTTGAGTAATGAGCTATGAAATAAAACTGCTAATTTCCAATTTAAAGTTCACCTTTACATTAACTTTTACATTAACTGACTATGCTGTAGATGACCTACTTTAAACAACTTTTCAACTGGTTGTCATAATTTATTCTGTATTTTTTTGTAATTATTAGCCTTTGTGTTCTTGCTCTTTCCACAATGCAGCTGAAAATGCTGTCTTTTTGTCAGGGTCACTGACCCCAGCAGCCAAAAAACGGATTGACTGTGAGGTTTTAAATATATTGCTATTCTTATTTTTATTGCCAATTTTTTCCATCTCAGGCACTCTTTTATTATATTTAATTATTATTTCAAAAGTGCTCCCTAGTTGCTGGTATAATTAAGCCCGATAAGAGCATTTGTTAATACTTGCTTATAAATCGTTTTTCCCAAAGGAGGAGCTCATCCAAAATATGAATTGAATGGTCTTACTGGTGCTTGGGGTTCAACAGGGCAGCCATGGCTTTTATAAATACCTAGGTGGCTGTGGTGAGGCCAAAGCGTAGACCTGATAATTCTCCCATGGGACTGTTACCCCCTAGATCAGTGATCCCCCAGCTCACGGGTATATAAGGTTGGGGATGCCTGCCCTAGATATTGCTGATAGTACTTCTGTAGGGGAAGTGGTTGGTACATGCCCTTTAAGTTTGTTGAGGTCAACACATTTGATATAAAGGACCTGAAGGATTCCATTTTGAAAGTGTTAACATACAGGAATCTTGTTTAGTGTTTTGAGGTCCTGCAGGGGTAAAATGATTTTTTCTTTTTGGAGACCAGAAAAAATGTAAGTATAATCTATTCTTTTTTTTCTGGACAGGATTAAACTAAAAGGTCATTGGATTAATTGTTACTGGATCTTGGGGTTTTTTTTGTCTTGTGGGAGGAAATATTTGCCATTCCAGGATTTTGTCACGAGAGCTCCTCTGGCTTCACTGACAAAGCTGTAGTATGTTTCTATGCATCACATAGGAAATGGCCATCATGCATGGAAAAGTTGAACAAAAGAGGCTGGAAGAGATTTTAGTATTAAAATTTAGGAGACACGTATTGTGGCTACTGTGGAATGAAATGCTGTGTTTGTGCAAAAGAATATTTGTTTTAGAATCCTTTGGCAGTATGATAGTAGGTTTTGCCAGTTTGGCAATCGTAACATCTTGGGCCTTTTCAAAGAAGTAAAGGATATCAAATCATTTATTTCTTGATAGTCCACACGAGTGCTAGCCAAACTGTAGGGTTGTGGGGCTGGAGTAGAATGCACAATACAGTTAAGGTGAGATTTTGGTATCAAGATTATTTGTGATACAAAATACTCCCTGAAAGCTCAGCTAGTTGGGCAATACAGGTTAGAATGGAAGTGAGCATTTAGGGATGTAGCGAACCTAAAAAAAAAAGTCCGCGAACATGTTCGCGAACTTACGCCAAAACCCGCGAATATTCGCGAACTTTGCGAACCCCATAGACTTCAATGGGAAGACGAACATTAAAAACTAGAAAAGCCATTTCTGGCCAGAAAACTGATTTTAAAGTTGTTTAAAGGGTGCCACGACCTGGACAATGGCATGCAGGAGGGGGATCAAGGGCAAAAACTTCTCTGAAAAATACTTTCTTGGCACAGAGTTGCGCAAAAAACGCAAGCTATTCTAGCAAAAATACACGGCTTTTTTGCTATGTCGCGCTAAACACCATGAAAACGGGATTTGCGGAAAACGCCATGTGTGACTTGTGCGGCGTATTGTGCAATACTTTTGCGACGATAAAAAACGCGGCGGAAAACGCGGCGCAAACCCAAACTGCGAACATACGCTGAAAGTTCGCGAACATACGCGTTCGCGAACACCCGATGTTCGCGCGAATTTGTTCGCCGGCGAACAGTTCGCTACATCTCTATTTATTGCTGCCCTAGATATTCTTTGGACAATTGCTCAAATGATCAATAGACTAGTGTTTTTGTTTTGTTCTATGCAGGCTTCAGACCACAGGTTCATGAGTCACTGGCTACGGTCACAGGTTTTTTATACTTTATAAATTATTATTTCTATGGTCTGGTGTACTTGGAAATGTGTTTTTTTTATTTCCATTGTACTGTAACAAATAGTTAATATATGGTCTTGAACATACTAGTTAGTTAAAGAAAACAGGAGAGGTTTTGTGCTAATGAGATTTCTATGTAGCAGCTTAAGATTTACTAAAGGGCCTAGACCTGCAGTGGGGCCAGTGAAAAATTGTAGATGGCATTAGGTCACCAAAAGTGGAGGCTGGCTTATGGTAAAATTAAGGGAGTAAACTAAGTCAGTGCACTACATGTTTTAGATGTGTTGCCCAAATGTAGTAAACATGTTGTTTGCATGATATATTACATTGGAATTGGCCATTCTAACCCAGTGTCTGTGACCAGGAGCACTGAAACTTTTCAAACTGCAGTAGTCTCTAAAGCCCCTTTGGACTAATATTTGTCTAAAAAACTAGTAATGCGGGGAAGAGGGTAAATTCTGGTGGAGAACCTTTTTATCCATTGCCATCTTTCCTCCTAAAAGACAGAGTTCATCAAAACCTGCTGCCATAGGACATTATGAGAAACAGAGTAAACTCCAAGCCTGAGTAATGCCAAGCACAAAATGAAAATAAATAAAAACTAAAAATGAACACTAATTGCAATTTCCAAACCTTTACTTGATAAACATGGAATAATTGTCATTTTTTAGTAGTAGTAACCATCATTACTGTTCCATAAAAGTTTTGATCACTGTTTAATAAAGCAACGATTTAACAATCATTTATGTGGACAATACAGAGTATAACAGTTTGGTCGAATGAAAATTAAATTCTACTCGTCACTTAGAAAGTTGTTTTCTTACACAAGATTGTCTTCAATGACTTTTGAGGATGAAGGTTAGATGACTGCAGGATAACATGAGAGGCCCAGTGTGAGCTAAATAGTCAGCACACCAGACTTTTTACAAGAAAAATGATTATTAAGGACCAGGGGAAAAATTAGATTAATGGTGTAAGCTGAAATTATGTAGGGAGTGCTGATTTTTCTAAATTTAAACAACCATCTACCAAGGAGAAAATTGCACGGGAACATAAATTTATCTTCTGCAGCCCATTAGTGTTGTCTGCTAGGGAGCAAAGTAGTTATCTAACCCTATTTTTGGGCAAACATTTGTAAGTTATGAGTGGTGTGTAAGATGTGCGATACTGTTAAGAGCCCCAGGAGCCTTTGTCATGGTATTAGTAGGGGTCCCTGTGAAAATAGAACATTTTCATATAATTTCCAAGAAATAAAATACAATCCATTGTACTTTGCCTTCCAGCAACTGAAATCAAATCACAACCTGAGCCACGCTGTAGAATAAGCCAAATTTTCCTTTCCTCTGGTTGCCTGTCAAATTAGTTATCTGATAAAATAGAAAACAGTGATGATAAAAATGTGATTTACTTCCTTTTCCTCCAGTCATAAACATTTATGTCTGAAGTGTAACAAGGAGTTTAAAATCCAACTATGTCTTCTTGATATATGAGGCAACCTGCAAGGAATTTGGCTTGTTTGCTTCTTTTTTTAACCATTCTTCTGCTCTGGAGGCTGTAGGCTTTATGAAAGATGGTGACAAGTACGCAAGATAATGAAAATCTATGTTATTATAAAAAATCTGTTTCCGTTTCAATGCAGCTATGTTTTGAGATGATCAGGAAATACACCACGCGTTTACAAATGTGTTCAAGAAGAAGTGCCTATTTTTACTGCAGGCGAGATCTATTCAAGGTCATGCTAAGAAATGTTTTTACGTATGTAAGTTTTTAGCCATTGCAAATGGAAGCTCTTAAGTAGCTCCGAGGTAACAATGCCCCCACATTGTTTGTAGGCACCTCCTAGTGATGCTAGTTGCTTACCTCCTATCTCAGACTGGCCCTCGTCTTTGCTTAAAAAGTGCACAGGCCCGGGGTACTATTCTAGGGAGCACTACACAACCCTCATTTCTTCAGTTCCATCAACGTCTTTTGGCTACCTTTGGCTGTGTGCATAGTAGAATAAAATCAAAACTTAGAATCTAGAAGCCAATCTCATACTTTACTGCACATGCAGGGTTGGACTGGGGCATCCGGGGCCTACTGGGACCACAACTTTAAGGTCTCTCCTTTCATACCCAAGGGCCCTCATCCCTGTATCTGCCCGACCCCCCCCCCTTCTCTGTGTGGGGAGGTGCACTAACTGCAAACCTCCATTCTGTTCTCCTTTACTTTGCAGTCCTGATCAGGGTAGAGAGGACGCTCCGGCAAAGGACCAGGCCTCAGTCATCATGGCCCCCATGTTTTCCCGTGCACTGTGCACATTTGCACCTGGCCAGATCCTGCAGGGAAGGTAGCTGTAGTAGTGTGAAGGAAAAGAAGAGCTCGCCTGGCATTTAAAGGAACGGATTATTACTAGTGGGGGTGCCTAACTAATTGGCACCCCCTGGTGATTTTACCTTTTCTTGTCCTCCAGCTGAGGACTGAAAAACAGTATTACTTTGCTATTTTCCAGACAGTTCTGTTCTGCCCACCATGTTCTGTTTCAGTTGTCATATTTATAATATTGATATATTAAACAGTTGAAATTAGAAGTACGTCCCCCAGGCTAATAAACAGAGTATTTTCCACTTGAAGGGGAATTGAAAAGAAGAGTAATATTTAATTCTGTGGAAGAACTGCAGAAATTGGGTTTATTAGCTCTGAAATCAAGCCTAAAGCCACAGAGAATCATGCGCAAAAGGATTATTGCTAGCTTATTCTACTATAGTAGGAACCACTGTAATTACAACTTTAAAGTATATTACTAAAGTCAGTGGTGACCCCGCCGTGAGGTAAGAGGAAAGGGAATACTATATAGAATATTGCTGGTAATGAGAAGCTGACCTTGAGATTGGAATTCAGCCATAGGAAGAGCTATGAGGTGCCCATACGCAGGCAGATTTCAGCTGCTGATTTGGGTCCTTCAGATCCGTTTGGCAGTTTATCTGCCCGTGTATGGGGCCCTCCAACAGGCCTCCCCGACTGATATCTGGCCAAAAATCGACCAGATGTTAAGCATGCAGGTTTGATTCTTCTGTCGGGTCAAGGCCCGCATCGGCTCAATTATGCGGCCCTTGCTCTGACTTCTACTATCTCCTTCATTGTAATGCAATCTTGCATTAGTATGATATTTCCCACCCAAGGTGGGCATATTGGGGAAAATATATTCTCGTTTGGCCACCTTAAGTCTTTGATAAGATAAGGGGGCTTGTTGTGTGTGGCAGAAACAAATCCAGGAGAATCCTTTCCCACTGTTTATTGGATATGTAACATTCATACTGGCCCCTGCTACTTCCGGAAAATGACCTGTTAAAACTTTGTAGTAGTGTAGGAAGGGTTTCCAGTGATCAGCTCACACACTGCACAGAGGCCGATGCTGTGCCTGTCAGAGTGGATGGAAGCATTTTAGCTTCTCTCTGCCGGCGGATAGCAGCTAATGCTACAGCTTGTGTGGCCTTAGGCTCAAAGATCGGAAAAGGATTAATTCTTTGAATACTCTTAAATAGTCACGCAAAAAAAGATATAATTTTTATATTATACAGAATTTAGACAAAATATAAATCTCTATCTGTTCCTGGATGGGCTTTCCATTTTTAGTAATTATTATTTATTATTACCATATATTTATAAAACTAATATAAAGTGCTGAGTCTCCACGTGACAGTTTTGTGTTGAAGTGCAACTGTGTCAGTTTTGCCACATTGGCAGCAATTGTGTAAGGCACACTGCAATTATACTGGAGTCATGGGAAAAATTCTACATTTTGGGAGAAATAAGTGCTGATTGTGTCTGAGGTAGCACTTTGTACATTTACAGTGCAGTAAGTAAATATGTGATATTGTGCTCTATGACACCAGAACACTTGTATTTTAAGGAGGAAATATGGTGTCACGGACCATTAAGATCCCTTTTTTCCCCTACAATTGTTTGACATGTCTGGATAATCATCCTCCAAGCATATCTTACCATTCTTGGCAATACTAAGGACTGTGACATTTCAGCATGCTCTGTTTATCGCATTTGCTGGATAGTTATAGTTTATCAATGCAAATCCCTTATTTGTGACACAAATGCAATTGATAAATAGACATTAAGCTCTACAGTGGATAAAGAAACACATTACTTGAGCTCTTGAGCTTGATAAATAACCCAGAGGAAGTTTACATGATTTTATTATTTTGTTACAGAATCCTCAACATATTGATTGCTGCAGACATTCATGGTGGTAGAAAATACCGCTCCAGGTATGAGCTCTTCACAGTAATATATCAGGGAAAACCCGCTGTAATGTATTAAGTTCTTGTATTAATGATAGCTGCATTTTTATACAATGTCCACTTTACAAATAAAATCTTAGGAGTCATTTGCAAATGGCTTGCAGGGTGCAAAGTGCAAACAACAGGTGCAAGCCCCCATATTTTCACAATTTGCATTCTGCCCTGCTGTGAATACCCCAGATATGTACTGTACATTTGTACTATAGCAGGGGTGTCAAACTCAATCACATAAGGGGGCCGAAATCTAAAACACAGGCTAAGTTGCAGGCCAAATTTTTTATAAATATACTTAGTAAGATACTAAGGGGTATATTTATCACAATGTGTAAAAAGTGGAGTAAGACATTACCGGTGATGTTGCTCATAGCAGCCAATAGATGCTTTGCTACTATTGAAATCTGATTACTGATTGGATGCCTTGGGCAACATTACTGGTAATGCTTCACTCCACTTTTTACACAGCATGATAAATATACCCCTTAGTCTTAGTTACTATGTGAGGAAAATGATCAGGCTGGATGGTAAGACAGAGTCACCAAGGGCCACATAAAACAGCCAGGGGGGGCGGATTTGGCCCCCGGGCCTTGTGTTTGACATATATGTACTATAGAGTGGAACAAAAGGACTTGCTCATCCCCAATGAATACAGAGCTGGGTTGTGCCCACAGTACTTGTACCCTGTGCTAGTGCAAGTATAACTTGCATAAATAAGATAGCATTTGCTGCAATCATACTGTACATTGCACTTCATCAGTATAAAGCAAACTTATGCTCAAATGAAAAGCAAAAAATGCTCAAATGATAATTCTAAATTGTATGACAAAGTATATCAGTTAAACCAATCTCTTAGTCATGCCCTATACAGCTACAATGGTCCTAATCCCCATAACAAAATAAAGTAGCCCAGGCAGATTACTCCTGTTAAGATGGAGCCATTGGCAGTTATTAAGAGAAATGCTGCTCTCGTTATATTGAATAAGGTCCATAGGGCTTTTAACTTCACAGATCTATACAAAAGCAATTTTCGCCTGCATTAAACCAAGTTGAGAATGACTCCAAACAGAAACTGAAAATAATTGTACGGGTTCAATAAATGAGAACAAAATTCTGAAAGAGAAAGTTTGCTGTAATTTTTGTAAGGAAGTTCCTTCTGAAGCACAGGATTAACTGTTTTAGGGATGATTTGGGCTTACTTATATTTACACTGCACATTCACTTCACTGGATGGCAAGTCTTAGTTCTTGCCTTTATATTATCATTTAAACTCATGTTCTTCACTGCATTCCAGCTCCTGCATTTGCTCAGTATCTCAGCTGGCTCAGTCTCTTCCTCCCATAGAAAAAAACGTGTCATTCTTCACACTCCAATAGACCTGATAGGGATAAAGGACAGTTAATCCAAGGGGTCTGCTTCTTCTATAACTACTCCCCTGAGCATATCATAGTTGCCAACTCCATGTTAAAGGGATTCTGTCATGGGAAAAAATGTTTTGTTTTTTTTTTCAAAATAAAAAGTACACCATAAAAATCATCACCAGTGGCACCATCACCCTAGCATGCAGGTCGGTAATAAATACTGTACAATAATGTAATGTCTGTGTAGGACCATCTTTAGTTGTGTTGGAGCACAGGAAAAAGCAGATGTTGCAATGGCCACTAATTATATAGACAGGAACATTTCATATACTGTACTGTATGGCCCTGAAGCCTCAACTTTAGCTTCCAGCATCCCTGGACAAATGTTGATGGGTGACATTGGCATTCTGTAGAGCTGGCAACTGAAGGGTTCCAGGTTGCAAAACACTGATTTAAAGGGATACTTTCACCATCTTGTCCGATTATATAAGCCATGGCCTGGACTGTGATTCATAATAGGCCCTGGCTTTTGAAGTATACAGAGGCCCAACCAGCCCCACTAAAAGTCTACTTAAATAGTAAATATCTATAAAATCTTATAGCAGCCCCTCCTCAGATTGCCAGTACGGCCTGGCCAGTTCTATATCTACTGTCTATTTAAAAGATCTTTCTTCCTGCAAAACCATATATTGATCCAGAAAATAAGTCAAATGTTTCTGGGACAATCTCTTTTCCAAACTGGAGGATAAAAAAAATAAGGTACACAGTTATACAGAAGTCTCTAGAAAAGGGTTTTATTTAATAAATGGATTTAAAGAATCACTGCATCGAAAAATTGAACTAAAATTTCTATTGATTTTATTTAGGAAACATTGCACAAGGACCTAGTGCGGGACCTAGTAGCATGTCCCCGGGGCAGAATATCATTGTACAAGAAAGCAGTAAGGGCTGATGAGTGCAACTGCCAGGGATGAGCCCTAAGGAGCCCGAGATACATAATCAGAGTACAGATGCATTTAGAGTTAGGCAATTTATCTATTAACACTAAGGAAATAAACATGCAAATAAGGGCACTGAAGCATTTACATTACACAGAGATAATAAATACAACAATGAATGAAGTAAATTATCGGCATTACAGTGTGATAATACTTAAGTAAGAAAGGGCAGTGAAGCATTTACAAGTAATACATTTAACATCCAATTATTGACAGTGGGAAGACTAGAGATAACTCATATTGATGGGATTAAGTGGTATAGTAGTTTGTTGTTGTCAGAAACAGAATATTTGTATGGTGTGGGGAAGAGAACTGGCCACAATCCTTTTTGTGGTCTGGATCCACATACAACATATTGTAAGAAATATGAGCTTTAAGTATTTAAAGCATTTGGAAGGTTGATTTACCTTTTATCAGGAGATGCGCAAAACTTGTCAGGAATCCAGTGACATGCAGCTCTGTCCTATGGCACAGAATGGCGTGTTACCTGCTAAATGGATTGCCTTGCCTTATCATTCACTAAAGGGTAACAGGTTCTACACCAGTATACAGGTAATAGAATGACTAGTATATTCATGAAAGGGTTTATAATAAAAACACCAGGGGGTAACCATGGCTACATTACCATGCATTTGGGGTGAATTTGCACTAAATTTACTGCCACACACATATCCTCAATTTGTTTCCATACTACAGCAGAGCCAATTATATACAGTAAATAAGCTCTAAACTTGATTATTTTCAATGAGCAAAATGTTGGGAAATGCCATTCATTTAGAAATGCTCTGGCAGACATTTTCTTACTGAAAAGTAATCCCTTCCCAACCCACTCATGCCAAAATTGCCTCTGAAAGTGTTTCATCCTCGGTATAGTACATACTTTTGATGCAGTTCTTGTACAGACATTAGCATATAATCCATAATCTAAAAAAGGGTTGAGCTTTTTTCACTTTGCATTTTAAAATTTATTACAACCGCTAAAGACGAGGAGAACATATTATGCATTCATTTTTCCATTTATTTTAAGTATAATTTGTATTGACAGAGTTCATTTAGAATTTCTATGAAGTCTTGAACCTTGCCAGCCATCCTGAATAAAAATGAGCAAATAACCTTTTAACCATTCATCTCTGTTTGAACCTCTTGTAGTTTTATTTATATTTTCCAAACCCAAGAAGACTATTATGTTACAGCATATTAGGGAAAAACCATCTTGAGAAGCCAAGTGATTGCCTGGTGTAATTTATTTGATACTGGGCATCAGTGGTTAAAGGACCTATTTACTAAGCATGGCCAAATATACTCCAGTGCAGCAACCAATCTGAGATTAACCTGCTCACGGAGACTGATTGAAGATAAATGTGCATTGACTGCTGTTGGTTAATGTCCTGGGGCAAAGTTGCAATGTTAGCAATGAAGCCCTTTACTTCATCACTTGTGTATCCACATGCATTTAGTTGGACAACAGCCTTATAGATGTTCAAGTACAGAATTATATCTAGTGGGAAGTTGTCCTTGAATGGTGTACTTTATTTACATGTATTTGCCATTTTTCTACAGAGGGTAATACATATTTCCTTTTGAAATAGCTTAGTCTGTGCCAGTGTTTCTTTTACTGGGACCCAAATTAATTCTGGGATATAGATTTATAACCTAAAATTGGTTTAGAAATACTTCTGTATTTTATTTTGATTGCTATTTCCCATAGTAAAATATAAGTTGACTGTATTTATGGGAATCAGGGAGATTCACTCTAGACAGCATGGGGACCTATAGTTGTTTCCCAGCCCTTAGGTAAATGCACCACAGTTATAGCTATTTATTCAAGCAGCTCTAACTTCATCTAACTTCTAACTTCACTTTCCAGGAAGGGCAGACTTTTCACTTTGTAAGGGTGGTGGTAAAATGAGGCCACTACATTGCATCAGGCAGTTGGAAGGCAATAATGTGCAGAAATAACCAATCACTGAACCTTAGATTTTATGAAAGAAAGGCAAAGCTTCAGCTAATAAGACATGTAATTGTTTGTCTCCCATCACACATTTTTTGTAGTGATTGCTCTGTATGGATAGGGTTTGATGAGCTGTGAAAGAGGCACAGCTTTTTTATACAGTGTTTAGTGGAGAGAAAGCTTTGTGTGGATTCTTTCCAGGCAATGAATGAAGATTGGCATAGCATAAACATCCTCAAATTTGGCAAACTGAGGTAGACCTCTCAGTCTGTTCTGTGTGTGAAAAACAGCTTTACTCTAAAATATTACCATAGGGGGTAGTTCTCTTCCTCTAGCACATTATGTGGCAGTTAAACATAATGTTCTGTTGTTTGTAATAGAAAGAAAAATCCCTAGATCTCAAATTGCATTTCAAATAAACTTAGTGCAAAATCCAGTTTATTTTGAACTGCTAATATCTGTGTTTGAAGTCTAGCTCCTTTGCCAACATTCTTTACAAACTGTAGGGCAGTGATCCCCAACCAGTGGCACACCAGCAACATGTTGCTCCCCAACCCCTTGGATGTTGCTCTCAGTGCCCCCAAACCAGGGAGTTATTTTTGAATTCCTGACTTGGGGGCAAGTTTTAGTTGAATAAAAACAAGATTTACTACCAAATAAAGCCCCCTGTAAGCTGATAGTATGCATAGAGGCTGCCTAATAGCCAATCTCAGCCCTTATTTGGCTCCTCCGTGAACTTTTATGGTGCTTGTGTTGCTCTCCAAGTCTTTTTATATTTGACTATGGCTCACGATTAAGAAAGGTTGGGGATCCCTGCTGTAGGGGAACATCATTGTGATCAAAGTCTGTTTGCCAGAGCCATTAATGCCAAAATGTGGAGTTCTTCTCCTGTCAAAGGTTTGTTACAGTCAAAATTATTCACAAATATTCTCTAAAATAGGGTTAAAATTTGAAAATAAAACTAGCTTCATGTGGCTTTTCAGTCTGTCCTGTGTTTGAAGCAGTCATTTTGAAGGCTTTCCATCCGAAACAACAGACTGAAAACAGCAAAAGCCCTGAGGGTGCTGTTATGACAAATAACAGTGTCTACATTTACTCAGGGTTTGGAATAAGCTTTGCCTGGATTTTACACAATTTGGCCCTTGTGCTCTGGCACAATATCTGTAAGAAGTATTGTTGAATTTCACTGTTTAAAGTTAGAAGTTAGAATGGTACTAACTGAAATGGAAAATTGGGTACCACTGACTGCTGGTGCTGCAGGATGACTACATTTTACCTACCCCCTAATGTTGGTCTGCACTTTGTGGGTCAAAGAACTTCTTTAAGTGAGCCTCCTCCCTGGCTGGACACCACCAATTCATAAGAAGAAAAGCAACAGTCAATGCTTTGGCCCAAAACTTGCTCTGACTTCACAAGAACCTCCGCAGTAGAGTTGTAGTGGTGGCTCACAGGGAGAATCCCATTCTGGTACTGAACAAGTGTGCAGGGCACGTCAGGAACACAGTGGTTAGGAGTGTGGTGAACTTTCTTAAAACGGGCACAAACTTTCTTAGCGAAGCAGCGCAATTATAAAATATGCTCTAAAATATATATATATATATATATATATATATATATATATATATATATATATATATATATACGATGACTTTCCAGACTGACACATTTAAAATCATGTGTCACAGTAAGATGTTCTATCTCTGTCAGAAAGTGCCAAACACCTCAAGAAATACAGATTTAGAAGTGGTAAAAGAGAGCAGAAGAGTGAAAGTGTGAACTAAGTATTCATAAATATTTCAGAAATGCAAAATCTGCTGAAGTAGCTGTAGTACACAACATTTTATACACAAAATGTGAGCAGTATAATTTCCTAATAGTGATCATATATTATTATATCTTAATGCAATGACTTATGCCTAGTGTTTTCTAGTATATCAAGGGTACTGAGGTTGGGGAATGGAAGGGTTCTTTGCTGGAAAATGATTTAGATGCAAAATTGTTAAATTTTTGACATTTTCTTACATTTCTTAATTTGCACTAAGCCTGTTGCTCTGTGTTACTATTATTATGGAAGATTTTTTAGTGGGCCTGTCTGGTGAAAAGGTACAAACAAAACAATAATTTTAAAGTTTGTGAAGATTCTTATTAATCCAGGTCATGGTATATCTCTAGTAATAAGTCAAATCAACTGTACTTGCTGTGTTTTTCTTAAAAATGTTTCGCCAGTCATCCAACTGGCTTTCTCAATTCAGAATGACTTGTACAAAGATCTTCCTGGAATAAATACCCTGGAATGTTGCTCCAATCAGCATAATCTGTTTATCATAACCAGTATGGGATCAGGGATCTCACTAGAAGCACAGGGGTGCAAAATCTACAGATACAGATGACAGTTATGCCATGACCTGGATGAATGAGAATCTTGACAAACTTTCAAATGATTGTTTTGTTTGTACCTTTTCTGGGCCAGCAAAAAACCTCCCGTAATAATAGTAAAACAGAGCAACAGGCTTAGTGCAAATTATCTAACAGGTCAGTAATGCAGTAGTATCAATGAAGAATATAGTGCAGTACAAATGCATAACCATTGAGTGCCCATGATGCTCAAGTAATGCATATCTAGAGACCACTGTCCTAGCAATGCAAATATGTAGCATGATAAATACCAGCAGTGCACCCCTGTTCCATTATCTGTGTACTCGCTACCTCTGTTTACTGTGCACTTTTTAACCATTTCTCTCCCATATAGATTCCCTTTTTGTGTCTTTGTCTCTTCCATATTTCTCTTATTGATTATTTCTGGTTTCTCCTAGGCCACCTAGTTATCTCTCAGAGCCACTTGTCAGAGAAACCCAGAGAGACAGGAATCAGGCAAAACAGAAAGTAGCAGAGCAGCAGTTTGGTTTCCTGACCCTGACCTGCTGACGTTACATGTGACATAATGATGTGACCGGTAATAGGGGCAGTCAGTGGTGATAATTTATGATAATAAGTGCAGTTACCAGTAGGTACCAGTTAGCTACTTTCTCTCTTTCTTCTAAAACTTGGTGCCTAATACAACTGCCTTAGTCACCTTGCCTTTGACTGTTCCTCCTTACCATTTAGACTAGTGATGTTAAGTTAACAAGTTTGCACCTTGGTCAACTGAACTTTAATGTACTTGTGGGGTACTTGGCAAGTCAGCTGGAAAGAAGCTGTGCTGACTACTACTTTGCATCTGGAGTTATCCTACCTAAACAGGACCCTGCACAAATGCAATCAATAACCAATACAGCAGACGGAAGTCCTGAAATAATTACAAGCCTGCAACTCAGTTCTACACAGAGTTCTAACTCAGGAAGCCCTTGTCAGGGCCTTCAGGGACATAACTCTTTCTCTTGTTAGTGTCACTGAGTAAGGAGCAGATCTCTGATATTTTAAAAAGTAAGTCTACTTTGTCTTTACTATTTGCCCCTTCACCAGCTTCTCTGCTACAATTACTCCCACAGAATCCACTTTCTTGCTACAGATCATTCATATTATTATCCCATTTGGCTCGGAATTAAGTAGATTACCCTGGGCACTCAATATCTTAGCTCAAGTGGCAGCAAAGAATATATCTACAAGTCACTGCCCAGCCATGTTATCATTTTTCTCATAAATCCAGTTATTTTAGGCATGCGCTGAAATCATAATTTTAGGATTTGGACAGATTCCTAATCCTCCAATATTTACATCTACGGAAAATGTTTTAAAACTCCATCAGCTTTGAAAAAAATATATTTTTTCCATTCTGTTGTCTAGAGATTTGGTGCATCCTTAGTTCTTTTATGCAAAGTGGAATTGGAGAGTGCTGGGTGTATGATTTATTGACTTAATAGCACAAAATAAGGAAGGAAAAGGATATTGTTGATATTTTAGTTGATGGTGAAGCTCTTTATAAATAAGGCAAGAAAACATAGCCTAACTGATGTCAATGTCATACAAGAATAAAAGTGAAAAATGGACAAATTTCAACATGTTTTAGTTCTTCTGAGCTTTATAACACTGCCCAGACTTTTGCAAAGAGGTCTAAACAAACACCTACTAACAGATCATCAACTTTGCTCATTTGCTATAAAGAAATTCTCATCCATCCAGGGTTTATAAATGACTTACTCATTTGCAAGGTCGTCAGACTTATATTGTGTGATGCTTCCTGCAATAGATGCACATGAGCACCCTCTACTGTTCATGGACTCGGACAGTTTTTTCCTGGTTTCTGTCTGGCAATAGCATCGCTGGCAGCCCAGATCATTCCGCTTTTTTTTTTTGCCTCAATGAGTTTTTCTTAATGATCCTTCCTTTCTCGGTAACAAATAGATTGAAACGTTGTATTTAAACAGTTCATTTCATCTAAACTGTAATTGAATCGAATCCAGTGAGTGAAAGCAAAGCAGGTGTTACATGCAAAGCAAAACACAGCCAGTGCTCTGGATTATTAGTTCAATTTGCACTCATTTATCTTTTTAGCTTGTGGGTCAATGTTTCATGTGCATTACAGGCGATTATTATTATGATTATTAATAACAATAATAACAGTAATAATCTCACTATTAGAGCAGAACTGCATAAAAGAACTCCACATATCAAGCGCTTAAGGAAAATAGTGAATTTCAGCTTTACTGTTTTACAGAATAATGACTGAAAGGATAAAAAAACAACCCAACTCAAGAGTTACCCTAGAAATGAATAAGGCCAATTTCTCAATTTTACCCAAACAACATGCTTCATATATTCCAATGGCAGTTTTAAGACGACATATACACATAATGCAAAGGTTACAAATTATTATATTTAACATTCAGCAAGCAACTCACACATATGGCAGACTGAGAAATGCTGGGAATGAATTGATGGAAGTTGGCTTAACATCTGTGGTAGTTGGAAATGAAGCACCCAGCAAACTCCTCATCTGGGAAATGGAAAATCCCCAAATGGTTTGGGCTTTTTGTATTGTTTTTTTCTCTGCTTTATGCTTTTGTAATTATCGCTCACTAATTCCTTTCCCCTCAGGCAGAGTGATTTTGTCAATATCCTCATGATTAAACCCCTTGTGGATTTTGTGTTTTGAAGCTGGTTATAACACTTGTCAGGAAAATATCACTCTACTCACTTTACAGTACAATAAACACATCTATAAGTAGGTTTTCCAAGGTGTATGGAGTGTAGGAGATAGCTCATTGTTTAAATAGGAATTTTTTTAAAGGGATACTGACACCTAAAATAAAACTGTTTTTAAATATATTATAACATTGTCTTTGCATGAGCTTTATAATGTTACCATAAAGGTACTACCTGATGCTTTTACATTCCCTATCTAATCCCCATGTTCCTCTATGAGGGGGCTGCCATATTTGTGCAGCAAAAGGCTGTAAGCATTAGAAGCTATAACTGACAGGTTGAGAAGGGACAGTCAGGTTGACAAAACAGTCAATTCAAGTAACACTTACAAAAGCAGCCCTATGAGTAAAAAAATGATCAACATGACCTATAGGTAACTTTTAATGTACATTCATATCACTGAGTATCAGATAAGGGTAATGGTAAGTCCACCATAAAGTTTGACATTCCTTCTACATATTTGCTTCTGCAGTGCTGACAGTGCCACCTATTACTAAGGTAACAAGTGTGAGATCTGAATATCTGTCCTTTTAACTGGAAACTCTTTTTTTTAGTAGTAGTGTGCAATAAAATCAAGATACATTACATATGCAAACTGTAAAATAACAAAATAACAAATTTTGCCCAGGTGCAGTAACCCGTAGCAACAATGATATTTGCTTTTAAACAAGGGACAAATAAATACTACCTGCTGATTGGTTGCTATAGGGGCTAATAACCGGAGCAAACTTTGCATCTTTTATTTCTTAACCCCAAAGATGAATAATTAGCATGAAGTATACAAATAAGAGCAACAACAGAATAGGATAAGTATGCCTTAGCTCAGTAAATAGCTATACATTTTGGTGTAAAAAGAAAAAAAAAGCTATAGTAAATAACCATGATATCGAAAATTGATAACTGTCAATTCTATTTTATTAATGTTGCCTTGTGACTAGGGATCTGATCCCCTCATAAGGGTGGGAGTCAGAAGGAACATTAAAGGAAAACTATACCCCTGAACAATGTATTGCATAAAGCACCTCATATGAAAAGCCCTGCTTCATCTATATAAACCTTTTTTTATAAAAACACATTTTGTGTCTGCCATTGGGTAACCCTAAAAAGAACATTGTCATTTAAGTATTAAGGGCCACCCCCTGAGGTCATATGACTCACAGTGCACACAAACAAACCAAGGGCACGCATACATGTTAGGTCACATCAACCAATGAATGGAGAAAGTTCTGTCATTTACTACCATACTCCTTCCTGTTACCATTACAGCTGCATTATTTCCTGTCAGGTGATTTCTGAGGGGGCTCAAGGGAGGTGAGTATTCTGCAAAAAATAGAAGCTATGGGGACAACCCTTCCAAGTAAACCCAGAACACACACAAACCTATACTGACCTGAAGTGAAACTTCCAACACACTAATCATAGTAATAGCTGTGAAAGGAAGATGAGAAACTCTCTTTTGCCATCTCCAAACAATTAGCCTTATGATTTAACATTTTAGGGGAAAAATCAGCAGTTGGATATACCTTTTGTTACACAGCACTACTTCAAATACTGTAAGTACACATAATTCAGGAGGCTTCTGTGATTATAGGTTTCTTACACTGAGGTTTCTCTACTAAACAAAAGGTTCTAAATTTATTGTTCGATAATGAACTCGCAATGTGCGAGTGCCACAAGCCTGTGTAGTACCCTAGCATAAATGGTGACTATGTCGAATTTATCCCTGCTGATAAAATAGATAGATAGGTTCAATGGAGGGTTACATTAGCTTAAGCATTAAAACATCTAATCTTACTGCGGTTACTGTAAAATACAGCTGTGATAAGTACTGTATATACATAGGTTAGAAGCTCTGAAAAACAACACAATTGTATTTAGTCTTGTAATTCCTAATTTGTCATATTATTCTTTAAAACCCATCAATTCCACGTAACAAGCCTTCCAAATATGGCAGTTTAAATTTTAGAAACCATGAGCCCTTGTTTTTATATAACAGAAATACAAACAGGATTGTATAAATAAAATTGCTTTCAGACTTATCCTTTGCTCTTCTTTGAACATCTCTTCCTCACCTGTGTTCCAAGGGAAGATTCAATATGGCAAATGAATGCTTTATATATGTCAGTACTAAGGCCAAATCATTTGCTGTTCCTTGTGTTGTGTACTCTTCTACCGTAACATATCTTACATGTATACATAATATACATATAAACAAATACTTGCATAACAATTCATGCATATATTTTGTTTGTCGACAGAAGATGGTGGCAAATTTAATAGGTTCCAAATCAATAGTGTTCCATTTTATACAACTTATTTTAAGAGAAGAAAATGTCTGTTTTTCTGTAATTTCAGTCTCTAGGCTTTATCATTTGTTCCCTGGATACAGCGAAGAGGGCTCTCAGCAGGAAATACTGATGAGAGTTGAAGAGGCCTTTCTGTGGCAAAGAAGTTTTTGAGCAGAAGTTTGAGTGCTGCGCTAGTATCTGAAATCTGGTGACCTTAGAATATTTTCAGAGTAAGTATCCCCAAATCTCAGCCAATCAGCTATACTGAGTAAAAGTGTATCTCTTTTTTAGACTAACCTGAAGAATTCTAAATGTAGCTGGTCATAATATTCCATGCTTTTAGTAACTTTCATTTTTTTTAATTGCTTTGTTGAATGTTGTTATAAGGTATGATCAAAGAATACACCCAATTCAGTAAAATGTATATATATAGTGTGCTAACACAGTTTAATTAGAAAATTTATAAAAGAGATCAAAGTTAAAGACAAAAATCTTTACCTAAAACAGGTATTGACCTGGGCGTATATACCCCAGGTCCCTCGCCAAATATTTCAAATGCTAGTACACATGCAGTGAAGATCACATAAATATACACGCACTCACCGATGCCGAAATTTTGTTCGGGTGCTTGGAGCCCCGAACCCGTAGCCCAAGGGAGCAAACTCAAATCTCTGAAGAAAGCGACTCGCAAAGCACCATGGTCAGCCAGAGAATGGATAAAACTCGAACTTTATTTACATTCTTTAAAACCCAGAACGCCTGACGCGTTTTGTGCGTACCCGCACTTAATCATAGGCATGTATTTATTTATTATATCACTTGTCCTCCCTGTGTGTAATTTTGTATTCTGTAAGACTGTACAGCGCTGCGTACCCTTGTGGCGCTTTATAAATAAAGTTATACATACATACATGCATAATTCGAAATGTATTCTAATATTGTAGCCTTAATATCCCTTCCAAATATGAACTGACCTAAAGTTACTTGTCTGACATTAATGTTATGTTTTTGCTCCATTTATACCGCTTTTATTATGGTACTATTTCTTTAAGAAACAGGAACATACAAGGAGAATACAATTCCACTTACAAATGTGACCATGTAACACTGCATTCTTGTTTTTAAAAATAATAAAATGTGAAAAATTGCATATTATATGTAGGTGTAAAAAGTTGTTTCAATACAACTAGAAATATTTGTATGATCAGTTATTATACTGACACATTAAATTCTAAAATACATTATTGAATAAAACCTTTTTATAATGCTAATTAATATACTGTAAGCTAATGGCAACTTCAAGATACTTTAATTTTAATTGACCTTTTAAAGCCTTTGTTTTTAGTGGTAAATATGTGATGAATAGCTTTGCAGACTCATTCTTTCCCTTTCCCTTTGTTAAGTTGCAATCTTTTTCAATCCTTCCAACAGGAAATTGGTCCTTTGAATACTTACAAGTGTGATGCTTTGATCAATGAACACGATACGATTGCAATCATTGCCATGGGGAAAAAAAAAAAAATCAAGCCAATTTAGCTCACAGATCCTAAAAGTGGGAAATTAATTTTCACCCACAACAACTTAATAATGCTAACATTTTAATTATGTTGCTACATCTGGCTCAAAAAAAAACAACAAAAAAACAAACACTTATCAGATAAGATGTTTTTAATTTATTTCTCTGATTTGTCTTTGTTTGTTTGGATGTGGGAGAAGAATATCTATTACAGACTTTGGAGCACATGGATATAATAGTAGCAAAACAATAGTGATACAGGTATGGGACCTGTTATCCAGAATGCTTGGGTCTGGATAAGGGATCTTTCCGTAATTCGGATCTCCATAATTTTAGGCTGCCAAAAATCATATAAATATTGAATAAACTTAATAGGCTTGTTTTGCCTCCAATAAGGATTAATTATATCTTAGTTGGGATCAAATACAAGGTACTGTTTAATTATTACAGAGAAAAAGGAAATCATTTTTAAAAATTTGAATTATTTGCTTATAATGGAGTCTATGGGAGATGGCATTTCTGTAATTTGGAACTTTCTGGATAACGGGTTACCGGATAAGGGATCCCATACCTGTACTGTACCGTAAGCACCATTTTTATTAATGCTTAAAGGGATATTATCGCAATAGACTATAAACTCTCTGAGGAAGATCTCATACATACATAGTAACATAGTAAGTTAAGTCAAAAAAAGACATATGTCCATCAAGTTCAGCCATAATGCCTATATATAACCTGTCTAACTGCTATGTATATGCCCTGTATGGCGAATTTTAGTCAAGCTAACCCTAAAGGTGGCCATACACGGACCGATTTTTTACTTACAAACGACCGATTCCCGAACGATCCGATGCTATCGTTAAGTTATCGTATAGTTGGTGGTGTACGAACGATCGTCGTCCCACTAAACGAGCCGACATTATCGTCCCCAAAATCGATCGGCCAGGTTTAAAAATTTTGGTCGTTTAACGATAAAATCTGCCAGTTGGTGTGAGTGTCAGACATTTGTCTTTCAACGATTGTTCTCTGCGCATGTCACGATTGCCAGCAGCGGAAGTCAACGACATCGATCGTACGTAGATGTACGATCGTAGGTATTTTACGATAATGATGCGACAAAATCTTTCCCGAAATAATCGTTGCCCGTGGATGGCATATCGTATGGGAACTCGATCGCCATACGATCGTTTGTCGATATAATCGTTCATCGCCCAACGAGCGAAATCGCCTCGTGTATGGCCACCTTTATTATCCAGTATTTTAATGGTGTTAATGCTGATAAGGGCACACAATTCTTCAGCAATATAAACAATGAGTTTCAGGAAGGAAACTGCTACTTTTTAAGAGAAATAAAGGAGACTTGCACATTTTATTAAATTTTTCTGTGCAAACACAAACATTACTGAAACCTTTTCAAAAAAGTGGTAGATTAATTAAAAAACCTGCTTAAAATAAAGATGTTGCACTAGACCTTTCCTGTGAACAGAACACATTGCACACACAGATATGGTCAACCACATATAGAACATTTATTGTGACTGTCCTTCATATTGGTAAATTACTATTGGTAAATAGTGTAGTACAGCTCTGGTGGCCCTTGTTAGTGAAACTCTTTGAATCTCTCTCTTGATGGACACATTCTCACACAAGAATAGAACATACTTCCTGTGTCTCTCCATGGCCTTAATAAAGCCATAAAGCCCACAAGTTCATGGGGGAACTATCAACACAACCGTGTATAACTTTTTACTTCTACCCTCACTGGCAGTCCTATGGGTTCCCACTAACCTACTGATGTAACTAACTAGTGCACAATCAATTTGTAATCCTACCTGAAATACTAATCTCCTTGATGTAGCTCCAGATGCCCTTGCTAACCAAGCTGCCTCTTACCTCTAACCAATCCTTAGCTCACCTAACAAAAACTGTTCCAGCAAAGCCTGACCTGATAAGGCACCTGCTACAAAGGAACAGAACCGATACTTAAGTCACAGAAACTCCCCCCACTTCCATTTAGAGGGTACTAA
Organism: Xenopus tropicalis; assembly: GCF_000004195.4. Classification (NCBI taxonomy): domain Eukaryota; kingdom Metazoa; phylum Chordata; class Amphibia; order Anura; family Pipidae; genus Xenopus; species Xenopus tropicalis. Next base: position 103,948,414 of record NC_030678.2, on the reverse strand, counting down.
GCTTGGGACCTCTCTCACTCTAACTTTCCACCTGCCCCCTACTGAAAGAACAATACATTGTATAACTTCATACAAAATGTTCACCCCTTTACACATGACATTTGGTCCAAAAATTAATTTTATGGACCTTTTTTCTTGATAGTTTTCTATTGTGGGAAAATACCATAGGTTAAGGCATTTATAAGAAAGCATTTTGGCAGGGAACCTCCAAGGAATAATTGGGTTTGTATATAGTGATCAATTTACTGTACAATTTTCCCTGTTCAGCTTTGTAGACTCTGTCCTTGACAAACAAATTGTTAATTGTAAGTGGCTAAATAATGCCTTACCCAACCAATTATATTATATTTCATAGAGTTGTGTTTATTCACCTGCTGCTTAGTGTTAAGACTACTACACATTCACAGATTGTTAATGTAGTTCCATTAATTTGCAACTAACTCTTTGGCTGTTTAAAGTGTGTGTGTGGCCTTGTAAAACTATTTTTGGCCAAACTGGACTGGTTGATGACCTTAGTCAGCATGTGTGAACAGCCAAGATGGAAATGCATTGTCTCCCCTTTCTTGGGATTTATGTGTTCATTTTGATCATCTGTATGCATTGCCAGCTTGCACTAATTTCTGGTTTGTGGTTCCAGAAACAAGAGAGATTTCCTCCAGTCAGCTATTTTCAACCCAAAAGTCTGAAAGGGAGACCTTGCTCTTTATAGAATTTGTTAGTAAAACATGCACACTAAGGTAATTCCAACTAGCAATGCTGGAAAACTGCAGATGGTTACAAAATGGCCCAACAGGAACCTCTGTAGGAGTAACTTTAAAACTTCTCCACAGTGTTTAATAATTAATAGGAATAATGATGTATCTAGCATTAGAAAATTCATGGAAATATGGAAAACAGGGATCAATGGTAGAGGTCATTGCAACGCAAAAATAGGAGGGGTGACTATTGGAACACTGCCCAGTTCTGTTTTTTCTTCAACCTTCTACTCTTTCTCTTTTATTGTGTATACAATGAAACATCATCTATTCCATTAGCTTCTTCTGTGGGGATACCCCAAGGCTCTGTCCTTTGGCTAATTTATAAATTCATGTAAGGGAGCATTTACTGACATCCCAAATGCAATTACAAAAGCACTATGGGGCAGATTTATCAAAATGTGAGTTTAGAGCTGAATACATAAACACTCGAACTCTCCCATGTTCTATTCATTGCTATGGGATTTTTAGAAGCATATTTATCAAAAAGTGAGTTCTAACTTTCACCCATTGATAAATACACTTCTTAAAATCCCATAGGAATGAATAGAATGTGGGTGAGTTTTTATGTATTCAGCTCTGAACTCACATTTTGATAAATCTGCCCCTAAGGGTTCCACCCCTCATACATGGTGGATTGTGCCTGTTTTTATACTTTGCACCCTGCCTTTCACATACTAATGACCCTTGTAGTTTCACATACTAATGATCCCCATCATTTTTCTCCATATATGAACCCAAACATTTTAGCTTATGTTTCTTGTTATCTTATGTATCTCCCCTTCTCCCTCCCTGGCCTGGTATCTTGTATATATCTTTGGTTCTACCCTTCACTCCACACATTCAACCAATTGGTGAATTGATATAATTTTAATCTAATATCTATTTCCAAAATATAACCTTGACCTTTTATTGACAAAATCCTAAGAATATTGTAGAATCTCAAAATAGGGTCTGTGCATGTACAGTCTAAAGTATCCAGTGGCAACTATTTATAGTCTCACTTGCCCTGCATTTTAATTTTATCTACTAGAAACAATCATAAACACTAGTTTTACACTTTTTCACCTCCTCTAAAACTGCTCAGCAATTTATTAATGGTCCTCTTATTATTTGTGAGCAAGGTCTAGAACTACAATTAATTGAGGGTGAACAGTATAATTTGTTGTATGAATGTGATTATAGACCTTATGCAACATCATTAGTTATCAAAGATGGATGGGAAAGACAAAGCTTGGATGCTTGGTCTGTAATATATCTACCTACTGGATCTATAAGTACTGCATATAAATTATGACAGTGTGATGTGGCTGGATTAGGGAAGGGTGGGCTGATCTGTGAGTTGACAGGCTTTAAAGCAAAAATAACTGGTCAGATATAGTGTTTGTCATCTGAAAAATGTACTATAACACTATAATGTGCAGTGTTAGTCACTAGCAAATGACAAAGTGCAAGAAGTTTCCATGACTGGTGATGGTTTAAATCTTTTATGTGAGCCTTTTCACACAGCTTGTCAAAATATATAAAGAAAAAGATAATTAGGTTACTCTCACCATTGTACACATTAATATATATATATATATATATATATATACTGTATATATATATAGAGCTATATATTACATATTTGGCTACAGCAAATGCAATTTTTTGCTATGAGAAAACTTAAACAAACGGTAAGATGGCTAAACTAATTTACTGTCTGGGTTATGAAAGTTTAATAAACTGAGACAGCACCCCACATGGAGAAGCAGCTGACACCTGTCACAGAGCTTAAGTGGATCATCTTTCATTATACATGTCAGGATAAATAATTTATCATGACAAACAAAAACAGCAATAATATGCCACTTCTCATTTTGACCGAACTTTTGCTGCAGTGTCCACTCATGGTCAAGACGCTGTGTTCACTCTGAATGTTCTGATGTCAGTGGCACTCTGACACTGTGGGATCCAGGCAATCTGTAGTTTGAACTGTTTTTAAATTGTTGATGCCTATGAAAAAACAGATGCCTATAGTTATGTGAAACTCTGAGTTTTTCTACAAATGTTATTTAATAATACAATAGTAAAAGTAGCCAGATATACATTCAATCATATACAATGTCCCTGCTAATTATTTTGAATTGAACCCTCTCAATGCCAGCATACTATAAAATAGACCCTTGTGGTCCTAGACAGTTAAGAATTTCTATTAGAAAGGGCTGGTGAATACAGTGACTCTGTAGCATTCAATATAGAATATATAATTGTTTGCAACAGGGCTCTGGGCATTGCCCTGACTACTGATAGTTATTGTGAAAGATGAACAAGACTTTAAAGCAGAGGTGCCCAAGCTGTGGGAATGTACCCATGGTAGACCCACCCTAAAGATTTGTTTAGGTGTTGCTTGGTCCTGATATCACAAGGGAATGCTTAGAAACCTATAAAAGGGTTTTCACCAGCACACCTCCTTCTTCAATTCTTCCCTGGATGTCTGGCTTAACATCACCATATAGTGTAAACAGCCTTCTAGGCCTAGTAGATGAGTTAGACCCCCGAGAACATAATGAGGTGCCACCAATCAGAGAATCTGGCCAGTCAAACCCTGTAATACTGTAAAAGGTCAATAATGATGAACACGAAACCTTGATGGATTATTAAGATTGTTTATTGCAGTGGCAGTGTGGCAAAGATAAAGTATCTGAATTGTGTCTCTCCAGTTTAGACTGCAAACGTTTGTATGTGCTTGTGTTTTTGTCTATGTTGTTGCTAAAAAGAAAATAAACATCTATAAATAAAAATGACAGAATAGGAACAGCATTAACATGTACGTATTGCCCTTTATATCAAGTCACATTTTGACTATAATCTACATTAAGCCTCACCCTATGAAATACTGTTACTAAAAACTAGGTTATATATCCCTTTTACTTACTAGGGAGTGCTACCTTATTTCAAATGTTTATAACATAACGCCTACATAATAGTTGCACTCGGGGCCGCAACTAGGGGTAGGCAGAAGAGGCACATGCCTAGGGCACAATGGTGGGGAGGCAGGGCCGGATTTCTTTCTGAGGTGCCCCGAGGCCGCCCCTGTAGGTGTCCCCCTCTGCGCATGCGCGAACTCGGCCTCTCCCCAGTGCGCATGCGCGAACGCTCCTTTAAACTCCCATACGGAGCAGTGGGGAGAGGTCCAGACTGCTCCGTATGGGAGCCAAATTGAAAAATTCTTCTGGCGGCGGGGTGGCATGCCGCCCCTAAACTTCTGCTGCCCTAGGCCCGGGCCTTTGTGGCCTCTCCACAAATCCAGGCCTGTGGGGAGGGGGCGCTAGGCACATACCTATTTCACCACCCCTAACCTGGGCCCTTATCCCCCATGTCCCCCTCACTACCTGCATGATGCATCACCTCCTCTCCACCTTCTTCAGTTTGGGGACTATGTGCATGCAGGGCCTGTCCAACTGGGTTGCTTAGGGCCCAGCTTGGCCTGATGCTGGTTGCACTGTGGATTTTTTTAAGCCCCAGTAACAGTCACAAAATGAAACTTACAATGATTCTCTTCTTGGGGTGGTTGCTACATGCATCTCCTGCAAGTTTTTAAGTGGACAAAATGGTTTCAAACCCAACACTGTGTTAAAAGTGACTGGTATAAATCTACATTCCAAGTATATTGAAGTTGTTTTTAGCTTCACATGGCAAAAATATCTAAAAGTAACTGCTACCAAATTAAGAAAATATTTTTTCCTTATCATAGAAGAGGTAAGCAACTGCCTTTCCAGGGTTATAAACAAACAGAAAAACACATGAATATCTAGAGAAAAATGAATGAACCTCTGTAAAGCTGGAAAGCTGAAGTTCTTCAATTTTGTTACAGCCTATGTAGCCACTGTTTCAGACCAATTGTTCTGTATAAATATTTAAAATATACCCTCAGGCTTTGTAAGTATAAAAGAGGCATAACTATAAGCTGTACAGAAACTTATTAATAACACAGTACTGTTGATAATATAATGCACAATAATTACTTGCAACATGACGGCGCATACTCAGCACAGACATTTAAAATGTATTCCTTCCAATTGGGCCATGCACACGTTGCCTGGTCTAAAAAGCAAGACAGCGGATTGAGGGACCAACCTGAAGGCCTACTCGACACCAACGCTACTCTGCTTGTCCCCATATTATTGAAATCCAGTCAGGGTGATATGTAGAGTAACATTTTTTGCTATCCTAGATATTTTTGGACTTACAGCTGATGTTTACAAAATAATCTTTTTGTACATCTGTAACATTTTTATGATGGGTGGTGGTGGTTACTGGGGAAAAGGAGGTGTACAGGCAGCTGTGTGCTAATAGTATGTAGATCTTAGAGTACTATGAAATTCAGATGAAAACAGTTAACAGATGTCAAAGGCTAAAGAGTTTGTGGGTCAGATTGTATCTAACCTTGTCATGCAACAGCATGCAACACCACACAGCAGCACAAGATTTTGTAGGATCCTACAAAATCTGATCTCCATAGGGTGTAATGGAAGGTCAGATCAGTTAAAGGGTCAGATTGAATTCAGTGAGAAAACATTATTTCATTGTTTATAACATGAAAATTTATGGATGATTTTAAATTCAAGGAGAAAAAAACGTTTCCACTTATTTAGTTCCAGTGTTTTCCTATAGACTTCATTAGAGTTTTCATGTGATAAACAGTGAGATACGTTTTTCTGAATTAAATTGCATCTCAAACTGAATCTTATCCATCGGTTTGTATGCGATAAACCCTTTTCTCACTGAATTGAATCTGGCCCAAAGTCAAATGGTGGGTTTTGTTCCTGCATCTACAGTCAATGTATTTCAATGAGGAACAAAAAGTCTTTCAGACTCCATCGCATTTTATCTTGTCTCGTTCCCTTCAAACAGGCATGTCGCGTCAGATGGCATATCTTTCATATAGTTTACACATCAGTCCCATTATAATTTGACCCATTCAACTATATCCGACTTGTAGGATGTGTTTTGTCAATCCGACACCATCCTAAAGAGTCTCCAGTGGAATTTGGCCCTATTCACATTCTTCAGCCTCTCCATCTGGTTCTAAACACTAGACTTTTCATTCAGCTCTTTGTGCACTCTCCCCCAAGATTAAACAGGTTTATAATTGTTATTATTTCATGTTATTTTACAGCCATCCTTGAGTGTTTTGGCTCTCTATTACTTGGCTCCCTACCACACTTGCACAGAAGCTTTATCTGCTGAGTGATGTTTTAAGAAAATGCTGGAGAGTATTAATATGCCATCCAAGAATGTGTGCTAATAGCTTTCCTCGTATTGCAGTAGATCGACGGTGAAAACATGCAAGGTTTATTTATGTAAACGGGATTGCAAAGAATTACTACACGACATCTGAAAAACAAAATAATCATTGCTCCATTAGTCAACTGAAACCATTAGAACGGCTGCTAATTTGCATTTTAAAGCCGTATGTTTTTCTTATCTTGTAAATTTGTTATCTTTTGTGGAGGGACCATCTGCAAAGGCCAGAAGGAGCTCTTCCTCTTGTGTTGATAGATACATTGCTATAAACAGATCCATTCTGCTCTGAAGAGACATTTGTCATGTGTATAGATTATGTTCTTCATAGAATGCTGCAGTATTTCCTGACTTTTTGTGGTACCGCTCAATGACAAGACAATGCCAATATATTATGTTTATAGCACAATCTGTGAACTTCAGCCACAAAGGTTGACCCATGTTTGTTTGATACATGGAGGTAAATAAAATCAATTGAAAAAGCTTGTTGTTTTTGTGTTTATATCCTTATGCCAACAAATCAATACAATATTTTAAGTGGTGTTTGTGTATGAAAAAGATGGTAACAAGCACTATAGATCCATATACATTATTACTATTTTAAAAATGACCAAATACATATCTTTTTGTAAAAAGCATAATAAAGATTATACCAGGTAAACAAGTTACAGATGGTGCACAGAGGAAGCAACTATATTTTGTTCCTATTTCTGTGCCTTCTTATATCCTATCAAGACCCACTGAGTCACTGAGAGTGAGGGGTCATTTAGAAAGGTGTCCACTCTCAGAGCGGGGCACAGGGCAGGAAGGCTGCCTGTCTGTGTGAGGAACTCCCAGAAACACTGGGGGTGCTTCCTGCCACTGCGAGGAGCAGAGGGAGTCGTGACCAGCTGTGTGAGAGTTGAGAAGATTCAGCAAGACTTAGTGAGAAGCCAAAGTGTGCCAGAAGCTGGTGAGCTGGTATCCCAGGAGGAGAGAGACAGCAGGGCTGAGTAAGTAGCCCGAGTGTTCACGAGTGTGAGAGTCACCATGGATGTGTGAAGGTCATTAGGGTGGTGAGAAGCCCTGGGAATAGTTTCCAGAGTGTGGAAGTTACTCTGGAAGGCGAGAGCCCTGAAGAAGGGACAAATCATAACCATGAATTGTTGATGAACATGTTTGCTGATGAACTGTTTATGTTGGGAGGAGTTTGCCCCAAATAAACTTATGTTTTGAGAGAAAAATGTGGTGTCACATGTGGTATCCCTGTCTCTTATGTTCCTGATCCTTTGCATACCTGCCTACCATAGCTAATTCCCCCAAAAATTACGTGTGCAGGCAGACAGCATGTCACACTACCAATACAATGTTTCAGGGGTATGAGTAGTCACACCAAGCAGTGGAGGTACAATAGTTTTGACAGATACTTCTTGCAGTAGAAATTACGTTTACAAATAACTTGATCACTGAACTAAATCAATAAACATTTTTGATTAATGTTTTATCTTAAAAAAATACTCTGAAAAATGTATGCTTTATACTGAAAAGTTGCTTAGAATTATATCACACATTAATTATGCCAAATAGTACTTGTTGCCCATCCAGGAACCTGAATTTATGCAATATATCACTCATGAGTATATTTGAAAAGTCATTTTTTTTCACCAAGGATGGATTTGCATGGATTAGCTTTGAACAAAAATGTGCCTATAAAAACAAGAGAGAAATGGCAAAAGAAAAAAAAAAACTCATCACTAATAAACATTAAAAGTTAGACAGTAATCCATCCGCTATAATAACCAAACAATTTTTCAGCCCCTCTTCCAGTGATATTACTCATAAAAACTAAATTGGCTCCTCAGTCTCTTGGAACATGCTGAACCTTTTGTTTCCCCTTGGTAGTTTAAATGTCTTTGTTTATATCTAGATAGTTCATCATTGGTGCTTTATCTAGTCTCAAAACTTTTAAAAAGCAGTTATATTCTTGCCCATTCTTTTGCGGTGCAAATGGTTTGTAACATATCACTATCAGTACATTTTTTACATTCTTACTTCTGTAAATTTTAACCCATGTGTATTATATACTGATGTACTTTATGTTCTAAACTGCAGTTTCCATTGTTTTGTCCATTTTGGCATTAAAAAATACAAATAAAATACTGGCAGTATTAATGTTTGGCAAAGTCATGCCATCTGCAGAGATTTTTCACACACATGGCAGGAATGAAAACCCTGCAATCTAAAAGGAAAAAAGACCAAAAACTGTGCATTGCACAGCTGGCTAAAAGGCACAGCACCTTTAACTACAAGCAGAAGGACCACCACATGCCAAGTCACGCACCAAAGACTAATTGACATGACATATTGACTGGCACTATTCCGGGGATGAGAGAACAGGAGCACGCACACAATTTCAGCTTAGCAATATTTACTGATTAAAAACTAGTTAAAAGGCAATGAAGACTGAAATTCAGATTAACCAAACGACCCTCATCTACAGCAGAGCCCTAGATAGATGGGAAGTCATTATGAAATCATCGCTTAAAGTGTCTACAAACATTAATAGCTGTTTGAAACTCTTGGAAGATTTATAGCACAGCTACTGTACCAGGTCCATAGATGCTGTGCTTTGCTCCTTCTGCATAAAAATGCCTTCATCTGGCTTTATCTTTATTGGCTGCAAGTGCTGGCAAGGGAATTGAAAGCTCCCAGACACTGCCACTGGATCTATTTTTAACCTTAATAATTGAATCTTTTGTTTCATTTTCTCCTAAATAGGAAACGACAGTGTTTAGCAGTATTATTAGGTTAAAGAATTCTATAGGACCAATGTGCTTTGCATGCTGTTTCGCGTTCGAGAAAAGTTCATTAAAGCTGTGGTCCTAATAACTGTTTTTGTTGCTGTATAATTTAGGAGGTTTTAATGTTTGTGTGGATATTGTTTTGTTAATTTGTGGTTATTATCTCTGCAGTCAACTTTGGGGCACCTTCATAGGTAGAATTCAAGCCAGCAGCTAACCTGATTTCCCCCCCACCAATTTATAGACAAGCACTGGATAAATAATAAGCAGCGAACACATGCAAAGTGCATAATCATGTTTAATTTCAACGCTTGGTTACCGTAAACACAATCTTTTATACAATATTAATCAGAGCCTGGCAGTGTTTTGTTTCCTTTTTGTTTTAAGATTCTTACAAATGGATTGTTATCTGGAAATCACATTGCAATACAATATACATTGTAAGAATTTTTCCCAGACACTTGCAGTAAAGAGCCCAAAATTTAATAATATGTCTTCTGCTTTATGTAATGCTTTCATTTTTTTTTTACTTCTAAACGTATTTTATAGATTCAAAAATTATCTTCTCAAAGGATTATTCTTTATCAACATAAAAAAATTGCTGTAACCTGCCATATATGCAGATTAGGCCCACATATACTATACATGTATCATAACAGACTCTGTAAGGGCTCCTGTGACATATGTCTTTGACTGGGTGAATGTGAATGAATAGCAAAATGAATACCTGCAAATTCCCATTCCCCAATTTCCAGACTGGTTGGCTTCCTCATTATATTAGCCTTAGACGCTTTACAGGGATTTTGGAAACTGTAATGGCAAATTATTGTAAGCAAATTTAATTTTGGTCATTTTAAAATACATCTGTCTGGGCAGTGGTCACTAGGAATTAAAATATGACACAGAAGGTTAGTGGCCCCAGGAAATACATATACCTATAGTGCCAACCTAGGAGCTAAGGCTAGAAGATGTCAGAGAAGGCACCTTGAGCTTAACTTAGTGCTCTTGTGAGTGTCTTCTTGGCACAAAGAGGAAACCTAGCATCCTTGCATTACTGTGTAGGGGCACACCCAAGATAAGCACAGTAAGAATTCCAACTGGGTGTCTACTGTATGGAGAAGTTCAGGGAACACAAGGATACCCCTCTTGGTTACAATATGTTGTTTACTGATAATGGGGCGCTTTTAATGATTCAATTATATAAAACACAAAGTTTAGTCATTTACATGATAACATTGTTGGACCAGTTCTGTGCTTCCTATGCTATTTTTTGCCACTTTTGCAGCGTTCAATCACATGTATTGGTCAATTCCAGTTATATGGATGAATATTTAGATCATTCATGTGGCAACCTATAAAAAGGCTAAAAGTTACAAGTTATTTTCAGGTCTTTGGCCTACCTACAACAATATTAGTCGCACCATCATTAACCAAAGTGCATTGGTAAATCAGGCACCATTTGCATGGCATTCTTCTGGGGAGCTGGGATGACTCTGTGCCAAATGTGCATTGTTGTCAATGGGAAGGTGAAATTATATTGCATTTTTAAACTCTGCAATAACAATTATATTACCCTTTTGTTAGAGAAGTTCCTTTCCACTATACCACAACAATTTTTGCAGGAAAAAGAAAAGTTTCAGATTGTGCCAGGGTGAATGCCAGTCTGTATTGGGGAAAGGAAGATCTGTGATATCACTGTCATGTAATCACCCAAATCACCCTGGACTTTAGGCCACTGAGGTAGCTGCTCACAACTTTTTTTGTTGTGCAACAAATGTTTCTGTGGCAAATTTTTGCAACCATTTCGCGAAACAATCCACCAATAGCAAATTGTGGAAATTTGCTGCAAATCCATGCCTGATGAAAAATTTTGCTCATCGCTAATATACAGTACTAGTGAGAGCAGGGTCAGTCATCGCAGGACATAGACTGATAATCTGGTCTAGACCTTAACCTGATGTGCCAAAGCCTGTTGAATAATTCTGAGAGTTTTTGTTTCAGCTACCCCAACTTTTTCTTGATTACCCTAGAATGCCTGACTTGTCTTTTGAGGGTGATGTAAGACATTGTTCAGGATTGCAGGTTAATTTTTCCATAATCCTTTTATCACTAAGACTTGTGGCAGGATACTGGGTGTTGAAGCTTGGATAAAGTATTTTTCTTCTTTATATATAAAACCTGTATCCCTCACTGATGAGAATTATCATTCTATTAATAGCTAGCAGTTCAGTACAGCAATGCTTTCCAGGCTGACACACATTGCCTAGAATCTGCAAACCATATATAATCTGAATAGAAAAGCAGAAAACTCAAAAGCATGCATAAAAAAGACTGTGTTAAGCAATTAACTATCTTTTTAAAAAAATTGTAATTATTCATTATTAGGTTATTTTCAACAAAATCCATAGAGACATTGATTATAAAAAACTAATAAACTAGTATACACAAATACTTCAGATGACACATCAGTCAAACAAAACAATGACATTAATAACATGGCTCATGTGTATAAATATTACTAGAAAGCTAATACATTTTAGGGAAGGGCCCACCACTAGCCACTTGCATGGATCCATTGCCTTTGGTTATTATTTAATATTTATCAGACCAATATCCACTTAATAATTATGTCAAAGGTTATTTGTTGAAGGATACACTTCCCATTCTACCATTTACAGTAGCTATCCTGGGGCACTAAGCACTAATAAGCCACAGACACCTCCTCACGCTACCCAAGTTTCTAACCTAAATGTCAACAGGCCCAAAGCCTGGCTGCAAGTAAAGAGCAATTGCAAATTGTCTGCTTGCTCTCCCATCAATGTCAAATACATTTGCAACTATGTTATGTCATTGCAACATGCCAAAATATGAGGTCAAGAAGATGATGAGAATTGTAAGCTCTTGTGAGCAGGGCCTTCTGATTCATTGTTTTCTAAATTATTGTAAGTCCCTGTTCGTTATAGGCATGGATGTTATCATAAAAAAAAAAGAATTTCATGTTTAATTCAAAAATGACTTTAATATAGCTTTTCATGTCTGGGTGACAGGTCCCCTTTAATTATTAACAGTGTTATACATTTGTTTATTTGTTATATCCCAGCTGGGTTTGAATGGTAGGCTTGCATTTCATTGTACAGACTGTGACTGAACAACCTAATCTCTTACAATGTAATTATCAGTGCCACGTTGTTGGAGCATAGACTTGCAATATATATCAGCACATCATAACTTACTCTTTAATGTAATAAACTAAATACAGAAATAAAGCCTGTGGTGCTTGTATTCTGGAATGATTTGGGTTTCAGATATTCTTCTATAGGGAGTAATAAATATCAGTTTAAACAAATAGGGTTCATATAAACGATACATTAGTATCATCCCTCATTTAATAAACTGAAATGAGATGTATCTATGGTATATCTTCGATTATAATTAAAAATGATGGGTTTAGAAATAGTGAGTGCATAGTCTGATTCCAATCTCATTCATCTATAATTGCTGATAGCCTAATGCTCCGATGTTGCTATTAATATTGTCTTTCAGAGAATCAGTTTCAATTTCCTCACAGCTTCTGGAAATACTTCTGCTGACTTATTGATGAGATCCTAAAGACCAAGCTAAAGAGGATAAGAATGCCATTAAAGCAATATAGTCTGAGTATTATTTTACATCTGGGGATACTGTTATCACACGTCCATTTATTGTAATATCATTACATATTTAAAAAACCTTAAATTGTATTCTGTTATATTCAGATTTCATATATTTGTACTCTCTGTAAGTTCAGTTCCTACAATTATAGTGGCACGAGAAATAAAACCTGCTGACGTGGCCCCTTCAAACAGGCAGCTTATTAGCTTGTGTATAGGTCCTACAAGGAAGATATCTGACGAGATATTTATTGGTCAGTTTAAAAGATCCCATCAGATGAATGCCACTCTGTGTGCCAACTTGTGAGCCAACTGCCAGCAGTTGCCCTTTAGTGGGGTCAATTACATAACATTTCTTTTAACCGTATATAATGCTGAGAACTTATATCTGATTTTAAATTCTACTTAATTATAGTCATATCTTTCAGGGGTGAAAAGCATTAATGATTGATGTACCATGTCATTCAAAATAACATAAATCTTCTTTATGTTCTTTTTGAAGGAAGGAAACAAAGCACCTTTTATTGAAAAAAGAAGAACAAAGGGAGCAATTACTTTAAATACCGGTATAGATTTCCCTCCCACCAAAATCTCTCTTGTACTTTGAAATGTTTAAAGCCTTAAAAATGAACTTATCGTCTAATCATTATATAGCTAAACATAACAACCCAACCATAAAGACCAGGAAACAAAACTTATTAAAAAAGATTTGCTTTAATCTAATTATATTTCTTTCTTGTGAACTGCACAGATTCCCAAAGTTGTTTTGCTTTAGAAACATAACACCGAGTTTAAAGCCCAATTAGTACACTGGACACATAAACACAAAATAACACATTATCTATCATCTCCTCTTTGAGATGTCTCAGAGCATTATCTTGCTGAATTAAGCAGTTTAGATGTGTAAACCAAGGTTAAGGCTGTACACAGACAAAGTGGTAACTACCCCTATGGGGGTCATATTTGAAACTCATCATGCATACAACATATCTGATCTTATTCCAAGTCTTTTTCTGCTGCTTGAATTCCAGCTTATTCGAAAATATTAAGAATTTCAGAATGTGTTTACCATTATTAGATGTGAGTTCTTGCAAGCAAGGTCTTCCTATTCTGTTTTTATTCTATAAACATTTCTTGTTAAAATGAAAAGGGTTCATTTTGACTATCACCAGATATGTTCTTTGATAAATGTGTCAATGATTTTATCATTAAGCCTACCAATTAAACATCTTTAAAGGAGAACTATACCCCCCGGGCTATAAAAGCCCCCTTAACTAGCAATGCCTTGAACCCCCTCACCTCTCCCTTATTGCATAGTTTCTAACTTTAAAAAACTGTCCCTATCGCTAACACCAAGCTAAAAGAGCAGAGTAGTGCAGCTGCATACCTGGCCGACCTGGCCGATCTTCCCTGCAAGCGAACATTATTTGGGTCTCTCCACCAATACGAACCCTGCTTGCGCATGTGCAGTTGGTGGTAGTTGGAAATCAGCTTAAACTGTGCGTGCACAAGCAGGGTCCATATCAGCGGTGAGACCCGAAGAATGTTCCCTTGCAGGGAAGATGTCGGCCAGGTACACAGCTGCGCTACTTATCTCTTTTAGGTTAGCGATAGGGACAGTTTTCAAAGTTAGAGGTGAGGAGGGTCAAGGCAGTGCTAGTTAAGGGGGCTTTTATACCCTGGTATAATTCTCCAATAGAGTATTAGCCCCCATTTGTAATAAAAGGCACTAAGTTTGCCCAGGAGCAGTAACCCATAGCAAAATTCTACCTGCTGATTGGTTGCTATGGGTTTGCTGCTCTTGGACAAACTTAGTGCCTTTTATTACTCAACCCCTTAGAAGTCTTATTTTAATAGCTCCCCGCCTTTTGTGCTTATTATGCACATACAATGAATGCTTTGGAAGAGTAGACAGCAGTGTATATACAAGTCTACACACAACATAGAAAATAACCTATATTGACAAATCAGTCTGTCAGCATTATAGGAATCATAGGCCCTATACTGGCCTATATAAGGATAAAGAATATATGTAAAAAAAAAAGTAGCAGTTTTGGTTGCTTTTCTTCATGGTTCTTTGATACAAAAACGCTGCTTCCATTCTATAACATAAGCTGTTTTATGACTGTAGTAACATATCCCTTACCATTTAGGAGCCACAACACAATGGACCAGATTTATACCGACTAAATTAAAACCGAATGTTACTTGTGAACATTAAATATCTTTCGTTGTTCCAGGTTGTCTCAAAATGTTCACCATTTTAGTAACCTTTTCAAAGTGACCTTTCTAGTCATAACCAAAGTACAACTACAAAATATATTGCTATATTTAACAAAGTTAAGCCTCAGGATTTGTATTATTGTTTGCACTTTATGGTGACTGCTGCCTATAATGCTGATACAACTGAAAGGCTTAGTTCTATTATTTAGGGAATTATTTATCAAAAAGCAATTGTAAAAAAACGTGATTGCGTTTTGCCATTATTTTCGAACAGGTCGAATCTAGTTTTGTTGATTTGCATCTTTTTTTTTCAAACATTTTTTAATGCTGTAACTCTTCAGGAATAATCTTGATTGCAATCTTTTGCTGTATTTTAAAAGTAATTCAAATATAATGTACTGTTGGCCTGTACTGGTACAATTGGGGTGTCAGAAAGGCTACTATAGTTTGGAGAAACAAAGCTGCTGTGTAGCCATGGGGGCAGCCATTCAAAGAGAAAAGGTACAGGTTACTCAGCAGATAACAGATAAAACCCCATTATAGTCTACAGAGCTTATCTGCTATCTGTTATGAAACTTGTGCCTTGTTTATATAAACTATAGTAGGGTTTCTATCACAAACACACCAGTTTTACTAGCACAGGGCAAAAGTACATTATATTTTAATTTGGTGTTACTGCTCCTTTAAAGAAAAACATTTAGTATAGTCAGATGGTTCTGGGTGATAACACTATAAAGCTCCTTTTTTACTGCCTTGGGAGTTATACATCCCTCTCTGTCTGCTTTGTCCCAGAGTCCTCTTTCATCACTTCTAAATTATTTTCACTGGTTGGTATAAAGGTGTTCCATGTGGTTTTAGTAATGTGTAGGCCGCAGGTCGGGCAGGTTCGGGCCAACCTCTGCACAGCATTTTTCGGGTTGCTGGCTTCCTGGTTCATACACATACACATGTTAACATAAAAGGGCTCATTAAGAAACAGAAAGTCAATGTGCATAGTATAAAGAAATGCCTCAATCTGCCATTTTTTTGCAGTGTGCATACTGCCATCCTTGCTCCTTATGTTCTGCAGATCTCTGCACGCTCTTGAGCCCCTTAGTCCTCTTGCGTTTCTTTCCCAGGTCTTAATAAATGACCTGTAATATCACACAGCAGTGTTAACAAGTCAGGCCCTTTGTCTTCCTGTTCAACAAGGCATGACAATATTTCAGCACTCATGACAATATACATGATGGCCCACATGAAGTTACATGACGTTATCTGTCGCCAGATAACAGCAACTTGACACACAAGATGCAGTGGCTCACATGGCGACACACATGAAGACACAAAATAACATATGCAGTCACACTTACACACACAGGAAACAACAATGCAAAATACTTATGTCTATTAGTGTTCTGTGAAGCTGGAACCAATTACTAATATGCCTGTTTAGATTGCTTTGATTAAGTGCAATGTACAGGGTACAGATAATCTGGAATTTAGTCCTTTAAAATAAAAAAAATCATTATTACATTCAGAATAATATGGGAAATGTCTGTTGATCTCAAAAGGGGTGGGGGTAAAATTTGGATAGCATAATTCCCAAATCCTAGGGGCAACACCCTACATAATGGCCTTAGACAGCACAATATATCAACACAATCTTCACTGCAACATTTTCCATTAGTATAAATAAAAAATACCTATATGCTGGATAGCACTGAACTGGGATAGCTTTTGTTCCAAGCTGCAGACCAGCATTGCTATCTCTTTCCCTTGTCTGACGGTATTAACAGTCGCGTGGCAGCAGCACAGATCTGTACCTAGAAAACAAGCGAGTCTGTCCAAATTGATTGTCAGTTGCTTCACGAAACACGTAATCTCTCAGGGATATATATTGATCAGCAATGTTTGTAAGGAATCCTGTTTGCAGCATTGTGTCATTAAGGGCCTTTCTGAATGAAGAAGACAAAGACAGTAAGATCACACCTCACAGATACAGCAGTCGTACATGGTTAGTATTTACTACAGGGACTTGCCCTACAATGTGCCATTTAGAAGAAAGCTTTCTGGAAGTTATCATATGCATCAGCCCAAGGTGTCTTTGGCTAGAAGAATTTCCCTAGTGGAAAGCTACTGGAAATGAGTGGAACAGTTAAGTAGGTTGATACTTTTAGACCTTGAGGTGTTATAGTACAAACTCTAAACTTATTTTTAATCAGTGTTTCAAAATGTAAGTAATTTAATGAAAGTTTTATTTAAGTCATCATCTTAATAAAAAATATACCTTTTGCAGGGGGTCTGCCTAGTAGATTCTCTTATATAAGCATATAGCTATGCTTATATAAAACTCTATAAAAACATTAACACACACATTAAGAGGTATATTTATCATGCTGTGTAAAAGGGGGAGTGAAGCATTACCGGTGATGTTGCCCAGGGCAACCAATCAACAATTAGGGGGTATATTTATCATACTGTGTAAAAAGTGAAGTGAAGCATTACCAGTGATGTTGCTAAGAGCAACCAATCAACAATAAGATTTCAACAGTTCGAAAACCAAATCGAAGCATCTGATTGGCTGCTATCACCAACATCACTGGTGATGTTTTACTCCACTTTTTACACAGCATGATAAATATACTACTCAAACAGCAGTCCACAGGTGCACTCTGAAATGTAGCACAGAGGCCCGCCGCTATTTGCCCTGCACAGTGGGCAAAGTGCAAAAAATTGGCCAATTGCAGCCTTTTTTGGCACTTTGCATACTAAGTGGGGCATTGCAAATGACCCCTTAAGTCTCTAAAGAGATTATGTAATAAAAAGCACTAAATTTGATGAGGCGCAGTAACCCATAGCAACCAATCAGCAAGTAGCATTTACTGGTCACCTGTTTAAAAGCAAACAATTTATTGGTTGCTATGGGTTACTGCTTCCTGGGCAAACTTTCATTACATAAGGGTGGATATGGGGTATAGATTTTCTGTGAAGTAAGTGGGAGATACCCTAACATGAACCAAATAGTGCATCATATGCAGAGGTCTAAAAACCATTATATGATATAGTTGTTTAGAATTATATTTTCTTTCCATATGCAAAACAACAGCTTTTAGGGGAGGAAAACATAATGGCATAATGACTTTTTTTGTGTATTTAAATGTGACTATGCTAGGTCAAGTTTTTTTTCCTTTTTTAAAAAGATTTGCACATACTGAATTATGAGTTCATATTAATAGTCTAATACATTTAGCTATTTCAATAAAAAAACAATGCTACAAACCTTAAAAGTATGTTTCTATAATTAGCAGTGCTTGATTCTGTTTTACACTTTGTGACCTAAGCATCTATTAGTTTTGTTGGTTTCATACTGTGGCCTATTTAGTGTGTGTGGCAACTGACTCAGGTAACATTGTGAAAATATAAATAGCAGTTGCTGGGCATCTGTTATTTGTCTGACGTATTCCAACCAGCTGCAGTTTGAGATAACTGATATACTGTTTTCCACTTTTAAAAATGAGCCTTTTCTCAAATGGACCTTACAAGCAGCCATTCTGATGTGTGTGTTTTGTTCACTCAAGTGAATCCCAAATACACCAGTCAAGGTTTAGATTTAATATCTGCCTGCAGGACTGATAAAATATGTATCTATGATAAGCAGGCAGATCTGCTGATATGTGTCTGAAATGTATGTTGAATGTGTTAAATGATGAGATCCAAGCATTTTCTGAAGGAAGGGGAGTTCTTGTTTGGATTTGATTATAATTAAATACTTTTTTACATTTCATTGTGTTTATACAATATTTTGTGTAGGTTTGTCTATTTGGGTTTCAGATTCTTATTCTCGCAACTGCATGATGTCCCATAACAAATAGGCTCACCTATATTATCTATCTATCTATCTATCATCTATCTATCTATCTATCATCTATCTATCTGTCTGTATATCTATGTAACTAAGTTATACTTAGATTGTAAGCTCTACGGGCAGGGACCTCCTTCCTACTGTGTCTCATACCACATGGCACTTATTCCCTGTGCAGCGCTGTACAATCTTACCAAATACAAAATTACACACAGGGAGAACAAGTGTTATAATAAATAAATACAATAAATATATATTTATTTATTATAACACTTGTCCTCCCTGTGTGTAATTTTGTATTTTGTAAGATTGTACAGCGCTGCGTACTCTTGTGGCGCTTTATAAATAAAGTTATACATACATACATACTAGTGATTATTTCTTCTAGAGTCCCAATATATTACCCATGTGAATCAGAGCATGTTGATGCCCTCTCACAGTTTATTCTTAGCATCAGAGTTTTGAGTTCCTTTTTTATTAAGGGGAAACAGTACTAACGTGTAATTCAGCAAAGCCTCCCATGATTCACTTGGCATCATACTATTATACACCATTACATTTTTTATTTTAAAGGAATACTGTCATGGGAAAGCATGTTTTATTCAAAACACATCAGTTAATAGAGCTTCTCCAGCAGAATCCTGCATTAAAATTAGTTTTTCAAAAGCACAAACAGGTTTTTTTTTTTTTAATATTTCATTTTGAAATTTTACATGGGGCTAGCCATATTTTTCATTTCCCAGGGTACAACTTTCCCTTGTTTGCTATAATTTTTAAAGGAGCAGTGGCCAGCTCCATTTTGTAGTCTTCCCAGCTACAATCAGGTGATCCCAGTGGAGCCAATAAAAGGACAACCATTTGGGAGCTTTAACATGCAAAGCAAGCACATTGCAGGTAAATCTCAGTCCCTGAATGTTATTCTAATTAGTGCAAAATGCACAGTTAAAATTATTGTGTGGTGAGTATTAAATAAATATAATATTCTGAGCACCATAAAACTAATATAACCAATACCATATTTGGTTAGATAAATCCTCTATTTTCTGCCATTTGCTTCACACAACCACAATGTCCCCAAAAGTGTAGGTTCAAATAAGGAGTTGATTGCAGTCACACCACATATAAGATGTTAAATGCTTTTAGTTATAACAGTGCATTTTTATTTTGAAGGGCACCCTGAAATTGTTTCCCCCACCAGAGATGCAGGTTAATAGACCCCACACCTCAGTTGGGGGAAACAATAGTGGACACCCACACCGGGAACTCCCCCCTTCCACCGATGCAGGTACCCAGATCTCGGTGAGGGAAGAAGTTTCAGGGTGACAGGTGCCCTATGAGCTCCTCTTTCCTATAACTATAAGCGTGGAGTGAGAGATTGCACTTGAGAAAAAAATATTCTGGTCATGAGAGCAGCACTTGGGGAGTGTTAAACATTTTTGACATATCAATAATACAAAATACCCAAGGACTTTACCTTGAAAATAAGGGATACTCTTTAACTCTGTGATTCCAACAAGGCAATGACTGCTAACCTCTGGTTGGAGAATTACAGTGCTAGGCTTTGTAGTTAATGTCAATTCCACAGGTTTGTCAGGACTGTCAGAGTGAGGATCAGTTACATTTTTCAATTTTTTTTACTTATTCTTCTACTAAGCCCCTCTCAACAAAAAATTATCTAATGATCTTTTCCACCTTATTACCCCTCTAGGTGAGTGGGACCTGGCAAAGAGAGCTGCATTGTGCCATGGCACTGAGGCAAAAAAAGTTTGTTTCAGCAGAGAGCGGCAGTGTGTTGTGGCAATGAGAGATGCAGTGTGTCAGGTCCAGAACACCACAGAAGAAGACTTTTTTCATTATTTTTTCCATTTTTTAATATTGGAATTCCTTTTTCTCTTGCTGCCTATTTTTACATTTTACAAGGCTGCAATGAGCAAAGGGAATCATCTTTTTTCTCCTTTTGTTCTTTTTTCCTCTTTTTATTATTTTTCTTTATTTTTGCTTATTTTCTTTTCATTCTCGAAGAATGTAGAATTCCTATTGAACCAGATGACAGTAAGAGTAAGACTGATCAGACTTGGGATGACTTTGATGTACTAGGCCAGCTTGAACATAATATTGGGTTGATCAGATCACTTGAAAATTCACGTCTAACAAATCCTGGTAGCAGGGCTGAACTAATTGTAGTTGTCAGTACTGCCCTGCAACATGTATTCATTGGATGTGTCCCTAAATTTTTAAGTGATTTGGTCATTGTCACGCCGAGCAGGTCAGATGAGACTGCCACTTACAAGCACCTCACACTAGCTGGCAGCCAGGACAGGAAGCACAGCAGTGGAGAGAGCCTGGAAGGCCAAATAGCATAGAACTGAAGGAGTAGGCAGAAGAATAGTCAAAAGAATAGTCAAACGAGTCCGGGCCGTGGCAGGCAGCAGAGAGTCACAGGCGAGAGTCAGGCAAAGGTCAAATCAGCAGGTAAATAGGATACAGGACCCTAGGCACAAGAGAGCCTGTATACGCTCACAAACAGGTATGGGACCTGTTATTCAGAATGCTCAGACCTGGGGTTTTCTGGATAAGGGATCTGTATGTAATTTGGATCTTCATACCTTCAGACTGCTAAAAAATAATTTAAATATTAAATAAACACAATTGGATTGCTTTGCATCCATTATTCTTAGAAAGAATCAAGTGCACGGTACTGTTTTATTTTTTTTATAGAAAAATTTTTAATTATTTGACTAAAAGAAAGTCTATGGGAGATTCCCTTTCTGTAATTCAGAGCTTTCTCTATAGTGGGTTTCCTGATAGCAGTAGTTATTAGACTAAAGGTGGCCATACACGCACCGATAATATCGTACGAAACCTGGTTTCGTACGATATTCGGTGTGTGTGTATGGTATGTCGGCGAGTCGACCGATATCGCAGGAAGCTGCTGATATTGGCCGACTCGCCGATCGGACCAGTTTGAAAATTTTGATCGGGCGCCATAGAAGGCGCCTGACCAAAATCTCCCTTCAGCGCTGAATCAGCAGAAGGAGGTAGAAATCCTATTGTTTCTACCTCCTTACCTGGCGATTCAGCCCTGAATGGTGTGTGGCGGATCTGACGATGTTTCGTGCGACCATCAGATCGCCACATGTATGCCCAGCTTTAGACATTTTCCAAGCCATTCTTAAAGGCATTAATAGAAACTGCTATCACTATATCACCCGGCAGGGCATTTCATAACCTCATTGCTGTCACAGTGAAAAAACATTTTCATTGCTTTAGTGGTAGCCATGTATTTTTTGTTTTTTTTCTATGTGAAAAAAAGATCCCCTGCTATTTGTCAGATGGACCAAATGTAGAGAGACATCAAAGTAACATCAAAGAGATGTTTATAACCCTAGCATGCCCCATCTCCATAGACACCTTTGTATGACATTACTGTTATAAAATATTCCACCCCAAACATGGAAACTGGAGGATTTTTGACCAACAACACAGAAAATGATGGACCCTTCAGATCTAATATAAATAGTGGCTAGCAGCCAACCACATACACACATTTACAATACATAAAAGTGAAGAGATACACTGTAATGTATAATAAAATAGTGACCCTTTCCAGCAAAATTGCTTCCAGACTTGACACTTTATGGATCACTGTCTATAACTGACTTGTTAAAAGGCCAGAGTGCCTTAATTGTTGTCATCCAGCATGCTGCCCCAATAAAAAGATAATTACAAGATAATTATAAATCTTTTTTGCACATTTTTTCTCACTTCATGTAATCATGTGAAAAGCAGAATATGTAGCTGAGGACATGTGTAGTCACCTAAAGATTCAAACAGAATCAGGGAAGGAGGGGGAAATCTTTATCTAGGGAGGGTAAAGGTGGCCATACATGGGCTGAAAAAAGCTGCCAACTCAGTCCCTCCAAACTAAACCTGCAATGTATGGGGCCCCACATTTATTAGGTCCTCGTCCTTGGGCCCTAATGGGTGATCCAATTAGCCCAATATGGCTCAGCATGTTATTGTCCGAATTGGGCCCAATTCTGCTGGTTTGGCGAGGTCAGCCTGTGTATGGCCCCCTTTAGGCCTCTCTAGCCTTTATTATTCTCACCCTATGAACAGAATCACGGTGCAAAGACAGTGCTCATTCTAACTACTAAGCTAAACATGGTGATAAATCATTCTTTATAATCAATGCTAATTTTATGGTAGATGTCACCATATAGAATTTTGTGTACTGGCAGTGTTGTGCCTGCTTAATTCTTCACCCTTTCACTTCCAGCCACATTTCACACTTCATTTTCATTAAATGCCAGCTGATCTGTTTTTTTTTACTTCTCAGCTATTGAAACTCACAGGATAACACTGAAAATGATAAGGGATAAGACATAGCCATGTTAGTGCCTGAAATCCCCTACAAAAAGCTTTGTTACAGCCAATAATATCAAATGTAATAATAAAAGTAGTGGTTTTATTTTATACTTTCCTATTCTTAAAAAGAAAAGCTGAAGTTAGGGTAGGTGATACCTTTTATTGGCTAATTTAGTAGATTATAAAATGCAAGCTTTTGGGACCACTTACGTGCCTGCTTTATGCATGGTCTATCAAGTAAAACAAGCAGTTTCATGTTGCAAATTCTTTATTACTGTATATGATTCTAGTATTTATTTGCCCCTATGATTGCTCTGCTTTAGCCCAATATATTTCCATTGATGTAATCAGCTAATTCATGTTGTCGGCATGACACCATCCTTGGACTTAGGATGGATATGACAGAACTGCAAACTGACTGAGAAAGAAAAATCTTTTTTTACACCAACAGAATGACTCACACTACTTTAACCTTAACATGTTCTATAGCAGTGAGCAAAGGAAATCAACTTGAGTAAGTTGGTTGCACCAAGAAATAAAAACATTTAGGGGCACTTTTACAAAAATTCAAACTGAGAAGTTATTAACACTTTCCTGACTGTCAGCAACACATTTGTGATAGTTAGGATAGAACAAATTATATAACAAATAGATCAATGTGTCAACCTCTCAGAACTGAATTGACTGCCTTGAGCAGTTCAATATATATCTCTTTTTTAGAATCTGCTCTAACACCCTAATGATTTGGAAAGTGCAGAAAAAAGAACCAGTATTGCCTGACATTTAACACAATCCACTTTCCAATTTAATAGCATGTACATATCCATAATCTTTAGTAAGTAGCTTTAAGTTTAAAAGTTTCATTTTCCTGTTGACTGACAGTCCATATAGTGACTACCAAACAGCCAATTCCAGTCCTTATGTTGCACCCCCATGAAGCTTTTTTATGCTTGTGTTGCTCCCCATTTTTTTGAGATTTGACTGTGATTCATGGGTAAAAAAGGTTGGGGACCCCTGCTCTATGACATGCCCTCTCTTGGTGGCTTGGGGATTTGTATTGGGCAGGGTCCAGACTTTATTTGGGTGAGGGAGTACCGGAAGTAATGCAGATTTGAAAGTGCAATGACTAAAAGACGCTCAGTAAGTGACTGTTTATGTGGTAGCAGAATTTTCCATTTATCCAGCCAGAAACTTGTTCTCCCTTTTCAACAACTCTCTTACTTCACTCACTGCTGTGTGAACTTTCATACCAGCAGGAGGGAGAGCACCACACTGACTGGAAAAGGTTAAAACAAACTGAATCTGCTGCTGTTTATCAGTTTACACTGATCCATTTATCAGTCCACACCAGCATTGGGCATCTGTGAGAATTCAGAACCCAAGGCTACAATTGAGCAAGGAAATCCATGTGTTTGCTTTCAGTATTAGGGCAGTGGCACACGGGGATATTAGTCACCCATGATAAATCCACTAATGCAGGTGACTAATCCCCCGATATGCCATCCCATTGGCAAGAATGTAAATGCCGGTGGGATGGTATACGCATCCCTTTGGTCACCCAAAGTTGCCTCACAAGGAAACTTTGGGTAAATTCGGAAAATTGAAGTGACGCGTATGCCATTCCACTGCCGATTTACATTCTTTCCGATGGGATGGAATGTTGGGGAGATTAGTCGCCCGCAATAGTGAAGATTTATCATGGGAAAAGTAAAGGAGAAAAGAGGAGCATATACAGCGGAAAGGATAAAAGAGAAAAGGACAGAACAGAATGAAAAGAACAAGTGAAAAGAAAGGGACATAAAAAAAGGGATAAAAAAAAAAGGCATGGATGGAGTAGAAAGAAAAACTGAAAGAGAGGGGCAAAAAAAAAACCAAGGCAGTAAGAGAGAAGTACAGAATAAAATAGTAATTAAGAAGTGGAAAGGGGAAATACAGAGAAAAGAGGGAAGAGAGGTGGACATTTGGTCTCGAGTGATCAAATGGCAAACAGTCAAACCCCAATTTTATGTTCTGGCATTTTAAGTTTTCCTGCATTTTACACCATTCCCCTCCTATTTTACACCATTCCCCTCCTATTTTAATGCATTTCAATAGGTGCATTTGTGTTTTGCCACATTTTACTTCTATAACATACTAAAAGTTAGATGAATCACCCCTTTTACATTGAAGAGTTTAAAGAAGGGCAACTAAACTGGAAAAGGATGTGGAACCAACAGTGTTTTCTCATAACTGAGATTTGGAGAAAATCTCAGTTATGAAGAAAGACTGGAGTAAAGGCGCTTAAGGGGGATAAGATAAATATGTATAAATATATAAGGGCACCATATAATTTCTAATGATTCCAGCAGACACAATGGCGCTCATAATTCCATTGTTCTATCATGATATTAAAAAAACTTTTTTTTCCAGTGAGAGCTATAAAGCTAAGGGATTCTCTCCTTGAATCAGCTGCACCAACAGATACATTAGATAGCTTGAAAAAGGGGTTGAATGACTTTTGGAGCATTTGAAATTAGCTCTTAGCACAAACTTGATCCAGGAATTGGATCAAGTTAGTACTAAGAGCTAATTTGGTCCGATTGCCATCTTGGTGTCAGGAAGGATTTTTTTGTCTGAGGCAAACTGAGAGTCTTCAACTTTTGTTTTGCATTCCTCTGCAACTAGATAGGTATCATTAGTCCAAAAGGTTAAATCTGATGGAGACGTGTATTACTGTTTCTACCGTCTATGTGGGCTGATAGGGAAGAAAGGTTACCAGCCACAAACCCCTATATGTGTATAATGCCTTGCTTTCTCCAATAATATCTTTGTCCTTGAAAAGGACAACTGTGTATTAACTATAGCTTTCCTTATAAAAAAAATATGTGTCCCAGTGATGCAATGACAGTGAATTATTTGTAAGGCAGGCTTAACATTGTTCTTGTGCTACAGCTTCAGATGAAATCTGGGAAAACTGATTATGATTTTCACTGTTTTTATCTGATAAGGATAGATTTGTCAAAATGGCAATTTACTGTGAGACTCTGTCCAAAGTCTCAAAAATGCAAATCTTTCTAACCATACTCTTTTGCTAGCAGTCTGTCAGTTTGATTTAAACGATCAGCTTGTCTGATTTATATTGTCTTTCTAAAATAAAACACTGTTGGCACCGCTAGTATGAAAGACAAAAAGCAAAAAAAGAAGAGATATTTTGTGCATTGCTTGTCTTGTTTGAAGACATGGACAAAATTTTGCAGGAGCTGGGTACCGCTGTCCTCTGTAATATTAAAAAGGAGTGTGGCTGTATCAAAAAAGTAATTTATTAGAGAAAATTACTTTGCATAATAAATACAGCATAAATAGTCAAGATGAAGCATTACTTGAGAGAGGCATGAAATAAGCATGGAAAAAGCATTTTGATGCACATAAATTTCCACACATGCACACATCACACATATTTTAACACACATAAAGCTTATCCAGATATACACAGCTAGAAAGACAGAATATACTATATATTTCTATATATACACATATGTATATATTACTCCAAATCAAGCATATATTATAATATGGTATATTTTTACCACAGCACATATAAGCTATTTAACATGCTTTAACACCCACGCTCATTATAGTCAAGTCAAGCTTTATTGTCATCACATCTGCATACAAAAATATACACATGGGATGAAATTGCAAATTAAAGGCCCACCCAAGTAAAATAGAAACATATTACATTCTACATACATACATTCATGCTAAAAAGTGCAAAAAACATATTGTGCATATACAGAGCAAGAATAAAAAATTTGCCAAATCAGACCAAGTTTTTCTAGTCTCTGCAGTCTATTTAACAAACCAGTATTACCCATTTTCACTTCTAGTGCCTAACACAGTTTTATAATTTTACTTTTATTTTTTAACTAAGTACTGTGCTGAAACTGTAGCTGTAATCAATACTCCAAAGCACAGTGTGTATTATTGTGCATAAAACCCAGTATTTAAATATTGTGCCAGAGCATACCTATTACTTATACTCATAAAAGTGCCATTGTGCAAAAAAACACTTAATTTACTATGCAGAACCGGACATCATTAAAATATAAGATCATTTAAAAATCTTACAGCTTGAGGAATAAAACTATTACTTAATGTAGCTGACCAGGCATAGATACTTTGATACTGCCTGCCAGATGCCAAATGATTTAAAAACTTGTGACGGGTATGTGAAAAATCACCCACAAAGGCATCAACTCTAAATTAAAGATAGGTTAATTAACATGTACTAAGCATCCATGGTTGCTTTCTTAATATGTTGTGTATAGTCTAAAACAAAGACAAATCCAAACAGGTTGTGACATTTCCTTTTAGTAGTCATAGATAAGTAACAGATCAGTAACAGATCAGTAACACAGCCACTTGTATTATGCAGAAGGCCATGAGGAAGAATTGCAGGGATGCGTCTGCTTATTGATTGTGGGTCAAGCCTGGAACTTATTATTTCCACCAAGGTTCCACGCATGCACAGATGCATACTTCTGTTTGGAGATGCATTCTGGATGTGGAAATGGAACGAGGCACGGCCTTGGAGTGCGCAATGTAGCGTGATGTCCTGGTTAAGAGGCAAGGGTAAAAATTCTGTAGTCAGTATGATTTCTTTCTGCCCCTTTTTTAATTTTTGTCCTTGGTGAAGACCCTTTATGGGTTGAAACGCGTTGGGCTATATTTTTTCTTGTAATGTGTTTTTGTATTTAATAAATTTTATCTTTTTTTATTTTGAGTCTGCGGATACTTTCACTTCTTCTTGACGGCTGTTTGAGTAACTGAATGGGTTTCCTCCTGTGTCCCTGCTCTTCTTTTCTTTTGATGTAGAGTAAGATGTGCGCTCTTGCATTTTTTAACATATCAGCAGCTTATCTGCCCATGTATGGTGACCCCTGTTTTAACGGGCCTGCCTGACCCATGTATAGTATTTGCGCATGCGTGAAAACTGGAGGACGCATCACTCTAGGGCCAACACATACTTGAAAAAATCCCACTGCAAAGTCCATGTTGTGTTGCCAAAAAGCTCACGAACCACAATTTTCTTTAAGTACTGCCTGCCCTAAGTAGGTGTTAATCTTCGCACAGACTAATGCGATATTTAGCACGCTTAACACTTTATATGTGTTTGTGAATCATGTGTAAAAATTAACGCATTGCAGTAGCGTGCGATTTACGCATGCAAATTACTTTGACGAATCGGTTATTATTTATCGCGTCAATTTTAACGCAAAAAACCATGCGATACCCCTATGTGTGCCAGTGTTTAGGTGCGCTTTGTGAAGGCTGTGTTACTCAGTGGGAAATCGCTCCTGCGGAAGTGACGTCGGCATATGTGACATCACGTACTCAGAAGTAAGCCAGGTGCTTGATGTGAGAGAAAAATTGGCATTTAATGAGAGAGGGTATTTATATCTTCCACATTAGTTTATGCATCAGGATTCCCCTTGAGAAAGGCTTTCTGCTGAAACGTTGGGGTAATTCTCATCTTTGGCAAGTGTATCTGCTTACCTGTGTGTCTCTTTTTGCCTGTGCACATTTTTGTGGTATGTATTACTTTACAATTTTATGTGTTATTTTCTGTAATTTTGTCATTAAAATTGATTGTTGTTAAACCTTTTGCATATTATATTGCATAATGTCACCCACTGTGCCCTACAGCACTTATATTTGCCTATTTGTGTCTTAAATTACCCTCCCATATAGATTGTAAGCTCCACGGGACAGGGACCTTGTGTCTTTGACTCTTCTCTTATTGCAACTGTATCTTTTATTTATTTGTGTTTATTGTAATACTTTGTATTTATCTATTATCTTAATACCTCCCTGTTTGTATTAATGTATTCTACTGTACAGCGCTGCGTACATAAGTAGCGCTTTATAAATAAAGATATGCATACATACATACATTATATAAAGGATAACTATTTTTTAATACTACCACTGTGCTTGTGTTTTTTGTGTGAAAACCCTTATTCTATTTAAAATGATTGTCTTTGGTACCCTATATGGGGGTACAACTTTTGTTTTTTTTGCACCGAACACCTACAGTATATTGTATTTTGTGACTGTGAAGTGAGTGCCCTCCATTTATCTATATTTATCATTTATTTTAAAATTGCCCAGATCTCAATCAGGCAGGTGTGATCTTCCCATTGGATTGGGGACCACATTGACACGTTTATGCAGTCCTTAGTCCAACGGCCCATATACCCGCTGTTTTAATTTCATTATTTGGCACTAAGGCCAAATAGCCCGATATTGCCACCCATAGGTGGGCATATTGGGAGACGATCCACTCATTTGGTGACCTCACCAAACAAGGGGATCACACAGTGTATGGCCACCTAGTTATTATCAAGTGCAATTAATTTTGTATTATTACCTATCTGGATAACTATCTGGATAAATGATTTCTGTATAATAGAAACCAATACCTTAAAGGCAATCCTATTATACAGAAATCATTTTACTCAATCATTCACTCATCAGGCACAATATAGGGTTGCCACTAGTGTGATTTTGAACTGGGCATCCCAGCTTTGGCATGCCTGGATCAAAACTTTCTCTCCATTTAAAACACTGAGTAAACTGGACAGAAGTCCAGGCAATTGCATCTAAGTGATGCAATAACCCACCCCATTGTCATAACACTGATGATATCATTGTGCCAACTACTGATATCATGTCCACCCACAACATCATTGCCCAACCCCCAATGCATCTGCCCTGCCCCCTTTGTTATGGTTTAGCCACCAGCAAAGGTGGCAGCCGTACATGGGTGCCCTCTTGTTCTTTGTACATTTCTGTAAGCTGTATAATGAGTTATATTATAATGTAGTATATATAAGAATATATAGAATATAAGAACCCGATGTCCAGAAAACAAACACATTTTCCTTCATTTAATGCTATTCCTAAGATAATATTTGTAATTATCTGAACACCTTTTACAGTATAATACTTAAAGGATACTGTATATCTACACTTAAATCAAAAATCCTATGCTACTT